>NW_025423257.1:5609882-5722966 GCF_020497125.1 Mauremys mutica
CATGGGATGAGTGCCAAGAGAAGGTTTTCCCACACTCATGGCATTCATAGGGCCTCTCCCCTGTGTGGATTCTCTGATGCTGAGAAAGGGCTGAACTCTTCGTGAAGCATTTTCCACACTCACAGCATTTATAGGGCCTCTCCCCTGTGTGGAGTCTCTGATGGGTAATAAGGTGTGAGCGGTGATTGAAGGTTTTCCCACACTCTCTGCATTCATAGGGCCTCTCCCCTGTGTGGATTCTCTGATGAACAGAAAGCGCTGAACTTTGAGTGAACGTTTTCCCACACTCACTGCATACATAGGGCCTTTCCCCTCTGTGGATCCTCTGATGAACAGAAAGGGTTGATCTGTGAGTGAAGGTTTTCCTACACTCTCTGCATTCATAGGGCCTCTCATCTGTGTGGCTTCTCTGATGAACAGAAAGGGCTGAACTTTGAGTGAACGTTTTCCCACACTCACTGCATACATAGGGCCTGTCCCCTGTGTGGATTCTCTGATGTCTAGAAAGGCCTGATCTGCGATTGAAGGTTTTCCCACACTCACTGCATTCATAGGGCCTGTCCCCTGTGTGGATTCTCTGATGTTGAGAAAAGGCTGATATTTGAGTGAAGGTTTTCCCACACTCTCTGCATTCGTAGGGCCTGTCCCCTGTGTGGATTGTTTGATGACTAATAAGGTGCGAGCTGCGACTGAAGGTTTTACAACACTCACGGCATTCGTAGGGTCTTTCCCCTGTGTGGATTCTCCGATGTCTAGAAAGGCCTGATTTGTAAGAGAAGGTTTTTCCACACTCTCTGCATTCGTAGGGCCTGTCACCTGTGTGGATTCTCTGATGTCTAGAAAGGCCTGATCTGCGATTGAAGGTTTTCCCACACTCACTGCATTCATAGGGCCTGTCCCCTGTGGGGATTCTCTGATGTCTAGAAAGGCCTGATTTGTAAGTGAAGGTTTTCCCACACTCACGGCATTCGTAGGACCTCTCCCCTGTGTGGATTCTCTGATGTTGAGAAAGGTTTGAGCCGCTAGTGAAGCATTTTCCACATTCACTGCATTCGTAGGGCCTGTCCCCTGTGTGGATTGTTTGATGCCTAATAAGGTCCGAACTGCGATTGAAGGTTTTCCCACACTCACTGCATTTGTAGGGCCTCTCCCCTGTGTGGATTCTCTGATGTACAGAAAGGTCTGAACTCTCAGTGAAGCATTTTCCACACTCACAGCATTTATAGGGTCTATCCCCTGTGTGGATTTTCTGATGGGCAATAAGGTGTGAGCTGCGATTGAAGGTTTTCCCACACTCACTGCATTTGTAGGGTCTCTCCCCTGTGTGGATTCTCAGATGAACAGAAAGGTTTGATCCGTGAATGAAGTTTTTCCCACACTCAGGGCATGTATTTTTTCTCTTTCGCCTAAGGATTTCCTGTTGTGTTGTGGTTTCCATGAGGACCTTCTGAGTTCCCCAAGAGAAAATAAATTTATCCAATTTCTCTCCTGGCTGGTTTCCTTGCTCTGTTTCTGGTCTGTGCTGAATCTCCCAGGAGTTTCCCTGCTCATGACTCCTGGACACAATCCTTTTCGATCTTTGCGATAATGCTCTGTTTTTACCCACTGGCTCGACATTTTCAGGCTGAAAATTCTGCTCCTCTTTCTCACATGCCATTGCATCACCTGCTGTGACAGAGACAGAAACCTCAAACAGGGATGGAAAGGGGAAGACCAAACAAAAACAAGTGCTGAAAACAGGTCAAATAAAAATCAGGAGCTGAACTCCCCCAAACTCTTCCCCCAAATAGGAGAGAGGAGGGGGATGAATTCAGCCTTCACATCCCATCCAAATACGCAGGGGGAAGGGAGGAAGCTACTGCCTGGTGTCTGCTAGGATCTATAGGAAGTCATGAGCTATAGTTACCCTGAGGATACGACTCCTGCTAGGGATAATAATGAACTGAGAGATCTCCCCAAGGGCTTTGTTGGGCATCCCAGATGTTTCCTTCAGGCACTTACAGATTCTGGGTGGTTTAATGTTTCCTCACCTGTGCAGGGAGCTCTCAGGATCTCTCTTTCCTCTGAACCCTGGAGGTCTGGGACCCATGGCTCTTCCCCTTGTTCCAGCTGGGAGATCACATCAGGCTGGGTAACAGGAAACCCTGCTCAGATGAAAGAAAACAAAGGAGTTCACTTGATTTCATAAGACTTTGTCATAAAAAACATTCTATTAATTTAACTTCAGTGCTTAGTATGACCTGGTGGGCCAGAGGCAGGTCTCACTGAAAATGCCAAGATCAGGGCAGGCTGAAAAAGGGATCACCCACTCGGGTTATCGAGAAGCTGAAAAAAGAAATCACACGGCCCCCTTTATTGCATCCCAGTTCTCTGACTCCTAATCAGCACTTAGGCCCAGTACAGTGAGAGGTTATTTCAAAACTCTGCTCACATAAACAAAATGATCTTCTGACCCCAAAGGTCAGCCACATCACCAGGCCAGTATAGGTTTGGATCTTACCCAAAATACCACACTGCCAGCCAATCCTTAGCATCTAAACTAAAGGTTTAAACGAAAGAAAAGCAGAAAGAAGTTAAATGGGAAAGCAGTCAGATACATTCCAAAATGGATATATCAGGTTCTTAGCAGTATTGGTGAGTTGCTGGCTTGGAAGTCCGTCTGGAACACATCCATAGCTTGGATGGGTCATTCAGTCCTTTGTTCCAGGGTTCAGTTTGTAGAGAAGTTGCTCCAGAGGCACGCAAGGGGATTGAAGACAAAATGGAGATGATGCAGCTGCCCTTTATATTCCTTTTGCTATGTGGCTTGTACTTCCTGTGTCCCAAACACAAGCTTCACAGCATGTGGCATGGAAAAGCCTTGGAGTTCTCATTACACAGGCATACCCCGGCATGTCTTGCTGACGCAATAGGTGTATCCCCTTGGTCCTTTCCATGGGCTCATTGTACAGCTGATGACCCTCAATGGGCCATCAAACAGGCTAGGCAGTGTTGATGCCAATATGTCTGGGGGTGTCACCCAGAAACACTGCACAAGTCTGGAAATACAGATATACCCTACATATCTATAACTCACAATACAAAGGTGATACAGACATAGAAACAAAATGATCATACTTGGAAAATCATAACATTTCCCCTGACACCTTAAGTGGCATATCTAGCATGATTCATTGCAATTTGATAAGATTATATTATTTTATTATTAATACCAAAGTGTCTCACAATTTATTATTAATACCAAAGTGTCTCACAGTGTCACACTTGGTAAACCAGTGAATTCGCAGGACCAGTTCCCCAGGTCCATGAAGATGCCAAACACTGTGCTTATGAGGGATTGAAATACCCACATATCTGCTGGGAAAACACACACAGACACTGTGTCAGTCTACACCCTGTGATGGAGCAAGGCCGGATGGCTACAGGAAAGTATTGAGGAGCAGGTATGTTAGCTCCAGGCTAAGCAAATCCCTAGTACCATAGGAACCAAAATGGCAGTTGCTCCAGGCTAATCAAGGCACCTGGGGCCAATTAAGAACTTTCTAGAAGGCACCGGAGAGAGCTACATTGATTGGAGCACCTGCAGCCAATCAGGACAGGCTAATCAAGGCACCTGGTATAAAAAGGGGAGCTCACTCCAGTCTGGGGAGGAGGAGCCAGAGGAAAGAAGTGTGCATGAGGAGCTGGGAGCAAGAGACACAAGGAACTAAGAACTGAGAGGGGGTACTACTGGAGGATTGAGGAAAACACCGTACAATCAAGCAGCATCAGACACCAAGAGGATCCTGTGGTGAGGATAAAGAAGGTGTTTGAAGGAGGCTATGGGGAAGTAGCCCAGGGAGCTGTAGTGGTCAAGCAGCGGTTACAAGTAGCACTATAGAGACTGCTGCAATTCACAGGGCCCTGGGCTGGAACCCAGAGTAGAGGGCGGGCCTGGGTTCCCCCCTAGCCCCGCTACTTCTAATCAGACATAGGAGTAGTTGATCCAGACTATGGGTTTCACCCAAGGGGAAAACCACTGAGGGGAAGAAATCCGCCAATAAGCGCAGGACCTACTAGAGGAGAGGAGGAACTTTGCCACAACCCCTATGTTCACTCTTCTAGAAAATTATCAATTTTGTACACAGTATGGCTTGTGAGATATCATTTGAAAATGCATAATCTACTGAATATTATCCTCCTGTTAAAATGTGTAGTAACACTATCTGTAAAGTTATGAGATTTTACAGTATGAGATTATGGAAAAAGTTACAATTCTGGGGAACACCCACAGAGCAGTTCCTCAGACAGCAAGGCAAACAGCTGGTCAAACAGCCATTCTCCTGCAGGGGGAAGGTGTGAAGAAGACATTTACATTCCATCATAGGGACCACTTGAAGTTGTTGCGGAAAACAACCACACGATTGATTTTGAATCAGCTCAGCCTGAGGCTCTTTTCTTGGTTAAAAGTGCGTAGGGGGCGACAGCTATTGGAATACTGTCCCCCTGAGCTAAAAATCACACAAGCCTTTTAAAGCTTAAAACCACAATCAATGGCACATACGTTGCACGTTAATTTCCTTATTTGGAATATATTGCCAAATATGATGCAGGTCAAAAGCAAGCTGAACAATCAGTTTTCCATATTCGGCCTTTCCTGTTATTGTTATTCCTAGTCTAGTTTGTGGTTTGACTTTTCTAACACTTCCATTGTGGTTATGTTTCAAAAGTTTGGTTACTGCAAATCAGTGTGTTTGGGGACTTTCCACTTCACCTACTAGGGCCCTTATGCACACAAAGCCATTGTTCCCCAATTTGGGGGATTTAAATTAAAATAAATAACTGGAGATATACCAATCTCCTAGAACTGGAAGGGACCTTGAAAGATCATCGAGTCCAGCCCCCTGGCTTCACTTGTTCCCCAATCTGGGGGATTTTCCATTCCACTCTGCCTTTCTATGCCCTTTACACAGAGAAGCAAGATCAGCTAATACTTCAGGCCTACTAGCTTGACCAAAGCTCTTTCTATAGACTTTCCCTCACAATTCTCATATCTCTGACAGACAGCCTGGCACCATGACTCAGCTGAGAACTGAAGTTGTTTCTAGTACAAAGGACAGAATTATAAAAAGAGGTGAGGAAAATGCTTCAGACTCTCTCTCTCTCTCCCCTTTCCCTCTGCTCATGACAACTCCTGAAGAGCTGAACGTGGGAGGAAGGGGTGGGTTAGGCCGAGTCCTGGCTGAAAGGAAAACCAGCATGTCTCAGCACATGGAGAGAGAAACATTTGCTTTGAATCCATTTTAGCTTGTTAACTTAGATGTTAATTTGTGTTTTATCTTTGCATTTCTTTTGTAAACAATTCTGAGCTTTATGCCTCATTATCTGTATCTTAAAATATTTTTTTTGATTGTTAACTATCTTGTTTTATTCTTTATCTAACCAGTGTGTTTGTAATAAAGTGTGTTGGAAACTCCATCTGGGATAACAAGGCTGGCGCATGTCATTTTCCACTGATGAAATGACAGACTTCATATGAGCTTGCGTTGTTCAGGAGTGTGCTGGACAGGGAAAGATGCACATTTCTGGGAGAAGTCTGGGAGCAGAGAATTTTCTGGGGTTCTCCTGTGCTGCACTGTAACTTATAAGTCACTGACTAGCAGCACTCAATACTGTGTAGCTGGGAGTGAGTTACATGCTGGAGACTGTGCGTTACCTGCCCAGGAGTGGCTGTTCTCACAGTAGAGCAGTGTAAAAGGCACCCCAGCTTGGGAACTGAGGGGACACAGCTGTTCAACAGTCCAGGTTGCACTGTGGTTAATATCACAGACACTCAATTTCAAAGAGTCCCTAAAACACAGAGAAAGTAAATCCATGTCCCAGAAATCAAAGACTCCAGAGAGAGGGCAAGTCTCCCTGGCACTGCTTCTTGCTGACAGAGAGGTTCAGAGACAATAAGAGAGTCCTGGGGAAGCTGGGAACAGGAAGCATGGGCTGGTGGGGTTCAGTGGAGAAAGGGAACAGGAAGGGCAGGGATATCACTGAATGCAGGATCTCAGCAGTACTAGATGTCAGGATAACACATATTGCAGCCCATTGGAAAACATAATCCCAGCTATACATACAAAATGATCGGATCTAAATTAGCTGTTTCCACTCAAGAGAGAGAGATCTTGAAGTCACTGTGGATAGTTCTCTGAAAACATCCACTCAGTGTGCAGCAGCAGTGAAAAAAGCGAACAGAATGTTGGGAATCATTAAGAAATAGATAATAAGACATAAAATATCATATTGCCTCTACACAAATCCATGGGACGCCCACATCTCAAATACTCCGTGCGGATGTGGTTGCCCCATCTCAAAGAAGTTTACTTGAGCAAACAGGAGCTATTTGACACTGCAATACGGCTCCTGTGCGCTGTTCCCAAAGTGTTCTGCAGCAGGGGAGGGTCTCTGGTAGTGTGTGTGTGTGTCACTGGCATATTGGGGTGATGCTGAAACAGGACAGAGTAGAGGTGGCATTGTGGGGCTGGCATGAACCTTATCTCTTCATTTCCTATTCCAAGAGGACGGGAATCCTTACCCAGTGAGGTCATATTCTCATAGTTCTCCTGCATGACATCCCTGTAGAGGGCTCTCTGAGTGGGGTCCAGCAGAGCCCACTCTTCCCTGGTGAAATACACAGCCACCTCCTCGAAGGTCACCGGCCCCTGAAAGAGCAAGAATTCAACACTCAGTACCTGCTGCCCCACTATTCACGGAACAGCAGCACCAGGTAAATGGAGGCATATGTTAACAGAGTCCCACCCCATCTTGCTTAGAGCAGCCAGGAGGAATCAGAGGGTAGAAAGAGAGAATCTTTGTGTCTCCCACCTGACAGACGGAGGCAGGGTCGTCACATTTATCACATACCCACTAGCCAGAGCTTGATATAGGAGATGGGGCTGTCTCTGGACCCTGCTGGTGGCTCCCTGGTAGGAATCCCAACACTCTCCAAATAAAATATATGGAAGAAAGGGGAAGTCAATAGTAAAGACTATAAGTTAGGAGGTCAGATTTGTAGAAAATTGGTAAGGGAAGCTATCAGAAATCAATGATCAATCAATGAAAAATAAGAAGGAAGTTTTAAAAAGTATATTAAGTACAAAATTAATCCTAACAACGGTAGTGGTCAATTACTAGATAGAAATGGCAGAATTATCAAAAATAATGCAGAAGAGGTAAAAGTGTTCAATAAATATTTCTCTCCTGGATTTGGAGAAAAACAAATGATGTAACTCATATCATAAGATGTTGACGACAACACTTTCCATTCCAACAACAACTCATGAGTATGTTAAACAGCAGGTATTACAGTTAGATGTGTTTAAATCAGCAGGTCCAGATAACAAGAGTTTTGAGAGACCCGGTGGAGAAGCGTGGAGGACTGTTAGTGTTGATTTTCATTAGGACTTGGAACACTGAGGAAATTCCATAAGACTGGAATAAAGCTAATGCTGTGCCAATATTTAAAGAGTGTAGAAGAGATGACCCAGCTAATTACAAGAGTGTTAGTCTAAAATCGATACTGGGCAAGAGAATGGAGCAGCCGATACTGGAGTTCATTAATAACGAATTAAAGGAGGGTAATATAATTAGTACCCATTAACAAAGGTTTCGACACAATAGATTGTCAAACTAACTGGATATCCTTACTGGATGAGATCAAAAGTTTGGTTGCAACTAATAGTATTGATGTAATATACCTAGACTTCTGTAAGGCATATGACTTCGTCCAGCACAATATTTTGACTAGAAAACTAGAAAGATACAAAATACACAGGGCATATATTAAATAGATTAAAAACTGGGATTGTAAATGGGGAACTATGGTCGAGTGGATTTCTTTCTAGGGGCTTCCCACAAGGACTGGTTCTTGGCTCTGTGCTATTTAACATACTTATTAATGACCTGGAAGAGAACATAAAATCATCAGTGATAAGTTTGCAGTTGCCACAAAGATTGGGGGTGGTGGTAACTAATGAAGTGTCAGTAGATTCCGGCTCCAGCACTGGGAGTCTGGGAAGTTTTCCCAGCCCTGGCTGGGGGGTTATTTCCTGTTCCACAAAGAGGGGAAGTTCCATTCCCAACTCCTGTGCCTTGAAATTAGGCCCTATCTGACACTACACCCCACATTCAGCATAGTGGTAGGAGTATAAAATGATTAGGCCATAATTATTAGGCATTTTGTGCAAGATGCATCATGTGCGGTGTCATTGGAAAAGTTGTGATTGGCCGAATATGATTATCCTATTTGTGTGCATGGATCATGTTTGTTATCTGAAGTTATGGATATGGACTCTGTATCTGAAGAACAAAACATGTCAAACCAATCTGAGAGCTTTCTTTGATAGGATAACAAGCCTTGTGGATAAGGGAGAAGTGGTGGATGTGGTATACCTAGACTTTAGTAAAGCATTTGATACGGTCTCGCATGATATTCTTATCAATAAACTAGGCAAATACAACTTAGATGGGGCTACTATAAGGTGGGTGCAGAACTGGCTGGATAACCGTACTCAGAGAGTAGTTATTAACGGTTCCCAGTCCTGCTGGAAAGGTAGACCAAGTGGGGTTCCGCAGGGGTCTGTTTTGGGACCGGCTCTGTTCAATATCTTCATCAACCATTGAGATATTGGCATAGAAAGTACACTTATTAAGTCTGAAGATGATACCAAACTGGGAGGGATTGCAACTGGTTTGGAGGACAGGGTCATAATTCAAAATGATCTGGACAAATTGGAGAAATGGTCTGAGATAAACAGGATGAAGTTTAATAAAGACAAATCCAAAGTGCTCCACTTAGGAAGGAACAATCAGTTTCACACATGCAGAATGGGAAGAGACTGTCTAGGAAGGAGTACGGCAGAAAGGGATCTAGGGGTTATAGTGGACCACAAGCTAAGAATGAGTCAACAGTGTGATGCTGTTGCAAAAAAAGCAAACATGATTCTGGGATGCATTAACAGGTGTGTTGTGAGCAAGACACGAGAAGTCATTCTTCCGCTCTACTCTGCGCTGGTTAGGCCTCAACTGGAGTATTGTGTCCAGTTCTGGGCACCGCATTTCAAGAAAGATGTGGAGAAACTGGAGAGGGTCCAGAGAAGAGCAACAAGAATGATTAAAGGTCTAGAGAACATGACCTATGAAGGAAGGCTGAAAGAATTGGGTTTGTTTAGTTTGGAAAGAGAAGACTGAGAGGGGACATGATAGAATTTTTCAGGAGGAGGGAGAAAACATGTTCATCTTAGCCTCTAAGGATAGAACAAGAAGCAATGGGCTTAAACTGCAGCAAAGGGAGGTTTAGGTTGGGCATTAGGAAAAAGTTCCTAACTGTCAGGGTGGTTAAGCACTGGAATAAATTGCCTAGGGAGGTTGTGGAATCTCCATCTCTAGAGATATTTAAGAGTAGGTTACATAAATGTCTATCAGGGATGGTCTAGACAGTATTTGGTCCTGCCACGAGGGCAGGGGACTGGACTTGATGACCTCTCGAGGTCCTTGCCAGTTCTAGAATCTATGGATCTATGAATAAGAATGGCCATACTGGGTCAGACCAAAGGTCCATCCAACCCAGTATTCTGTCTACTGACAGTGACCAATGCCAGGTGCCCCAGAGAGAGTGAACCTAACAGGCAATGATCAAGTGATCTCTCTTCTGCCATCTATCGCCACCCTCTAACAAACAGAGGCTAGGGACACCATTCCTTACCCATCCTGGCTAATAGCCATTTATGGACTTAACCTCCATGAATTTATCCAGTTCTCTTTTAAACGCTGTTATAGTCCTAGCCTTCAGAATCTCCTCAGGCAAGGAGTTCCACAGGTTGACTGTGCGCTGTGTGAAGAAATTCCTTTTATTTGTTTTAAACCTGCCGCCCATTAATTTCATTTGGTGGCCCCTAGTTCTTATTTTACGTGAACAAGTAAATAACTTTTCCTTATTCACTTTCTCCATCTGAGGAAGCACCTGAGGAACAAAGACTGAACTGGGGGAAGTGTTGGTCCCAGGGTAAAGGGATTTCAAGCTTGTATATGGAAACTTGGTGGACTGCTTATAGCATCAGTCAGGGTGAGAAATTGCTAGTTCAAATTCTATCCATCTAGTATGTTAGCAAATAACCAAAAACTCAGACTAAGCCTAAGTAATCTGCTTTGATCGCTTTGCTATCACTTACCGCTGGGAAATTGGCTGTTGTCTTCCCTGTCCTTGAGTGCCTTAGGTAAAGCACTCCGGTAGCTTAGCTGGGTGCATGGTGCCACCTGCTGTCGTGTTAGACGATAACAGGGCCTGGAGAGGCTGGCTGAATCTCCGGCCAACCACTGTGAGAAGGGCCAGCCCAGCTTCAGGGTTAGAGGCCACAGCGGTTCCCAGAAGCCCCCCACAGTGCACCCCGGGGGGTGACAACCCATCACACTCTACATTACACAAGTCTCAGAAGCTTTGTCACATCCTGTCCCCTCCCTTCCTCCACCCTAGATAGTTCCTGCCTCCCACCACCTCGAGCAGCTCCCACCCTCCTATGCATTTACTGCTCCTCTCCCTCCAAGCAGAACCCACCACCAGCTCCCTGATATAATCCCTTACCTGAGCCAGCTCCAGTGCAGCCATTTCCTTCCCCCTGAGAGGAGGGGATGATCTGGAGCGAAACATGGACGTTATTCTGTAACCTGCCAGGGCGAGAAGGGCAATGTGAGAGAGTTCAGGTGGGGTTTTTGTCCATTCCACAAGCCGCTTCCCGCCAGCATTGTTCCCTGCTAATGGACATTCTAGGTTCTGCTACACTGTGAAGCACAGAGTGACCTTATTCCAGTACAGGCCTAGCCCCATCCCACCAGGGTGTAACCCTCTGACACAGGGTGAAACCCTCCCAGCAGCAGAGTCTCTCTGTTACACTTATGTTTGTGGACGATACCAAGCTGGGAGGAGTTGTAAGTGCTTTGGAGGATAGGATTAAAATTCAAAATGATCTGGAGAAACTGAAGAAATGGTCTGAAGTAAATAGGATGAAATTCAATAAGAACAAATCCCAAGTACTTCACTTAGGAAGGAACAAGCAGTTGCACACATATAAAATGGGAAATGACTGCCTAGGAAGGAGAACTGCGGAAAGGGATCTGGGGGTCACAGTGCATCATAAGCTAAATATGAGGCAACAGTGTTACACTGTTCCGAAAAAAGCAAGAGACGAGGAGTAATTCTTCCGCTCCACTCCGCGCTGATTAGGCCTCAACTGGAGTAGTGTGTCCAGTTCTGGGGGCCACATTTCAGGAAAGATGTGGACAAATTGGAGAAAGTCCAGAGAAGAGCAACAAAAATGATTAAAGCTCTAGAAAACATGGCCTATGAGGGAAGATTGAAAAAATTGTGTTTGTTTAGTCTGGAGAAAAGAATACTGAGAGGGGACATGATCACAGTTTGCAAGTACACAAAAGGTTCTTACTAGATGACCTCTCGAGGTCCCTTCCAGTTCTATGATTCTAAGAACCAAAGGCCAGAGACGAGCAGAATCAAAGGAGTCACTCGGGGGATCCTCCCTGTCACTGTCCCCAAGGCAGCTCTCTCAGGTTTACAAAGCTGTTGGATGCTCCAGCCTTTATCCAGTCTCTCCTGGCAGTGCCCCCTTCATGGGCTGGGCCTAGTTTTAGCCTTTGGGAAGCGTGACCCCGGGGGCTCTGAGACTGGGCCTTCTTGCCTCAGCACATCTTGTTCCTTTCTGTGGCTCCCCAGTGAGTCCAACTGAGTAGTTACTCCTCATACAGACTGTGAACATAAGAGCTGCCCACTGCATCAGACCAATGGTCCAACTAGTTCAGCGGCCAGTGCCTGGTGCTTCAGAGGGAACTAACAGAACAGGTAACCATCAAATGATCCATCCCCTGTCGCCCATTCCCAGCTTCTGGCAAACAGAGGCTAGAGACACCATCCCTGCCCAGCCTGCCTGTGACACTGGCAGATGAGGTGTTAGCTCTTGCAAAAGCTCCCAAGTCTTAACTGAACATGGACAAATGCATCACTGGAATCAGTCTGACTCACCTATGTTGGTATTAGGATTATAAGAATGCGCTTACACTTTATTGAATGCTTGAGAGTTGCTGCCTGGGTTAATATCTGACTAGCTGCATTGTGAGCCTCTGTAAATCACCAGACAGGAGAGAGACTTTACCTAGGTGAAGTGCTGACTGGCAACCGAATGCATTACACCCTGCCTGGCAGGAAAGGTCCATCAACATCAGAAAGACTATTATGGGATGTTAACGAAGACACAAAAAACTGTTGTTGTGCTCTTGACTTCCCATTAGCTGAGTTTCCAGATCAGAGCACATGGCAGGAAGGGGATAAAAAACCCCATGCAGAAGGAACTGATGATCTGTATGTTGCTTGGACTCTGGGGGGCAAAGTTTCTAGGCATAAGCAAGAGATCCCCAGCTCCTTATTCTTTAGGACTAACCCAGGCTATGTAGAACTTGCTTATTATAGAAGCTTCTGTTACCTTTTGAAATTTAAGACTGTAACTCGTCTGCATCTGCTTTAACCTGCCTTAACTTTGTAAACAACTCTGGTTTTAAATAAATTTTAATACAGGTTATTACAGGACTGGCTACAAGTGTTGTCTTTCTTGTGAGATCTAAGATTCAGTTGACCTAAGGAAGTGACTGGTCCTTCGGGACTGGCAGTAACCTGAACATTGCTGTGATTCGTGGGGTAAGGCAGGGTTCTCAACCAGGGGTCTGGGGCCCCCTGGGGGGCCGTGAGCAGCTTTCAGGCCAACAAGGCCGGCATTAGACTCACTGAGGCCCAGGGCAGAAAGCTGAAGTCCCAGTGCATGGGGCTGAAGTCCAGGGTCCTGAGCCCCACCACCCGGGGCTGAAGCCAAAGCCTGAGCAATGTAGCTTTGTGGGGGCCTGTGGCATGGGGCCGCAGGCAGTTGCCCTGTTTGCTGCCCCCTAACACCAGCCCTGGATTTTATATGCAGAAAACCAGTTATTGTGGCCCATGTGGGCCGTGGAGTTTTTATAGCATGTTGGGGGGGCCTCAGAAAGAAAAAGGTTGAGAATCCCTGGAGTAAGGGACCATCTGTCACAAAGGCGAGCTCACCTGCGTGGTGAGATATATGGGATCATCCAAGGGAACTGTCTGTGGTTCCACGTTGATGCTGTTACAGAGCCTGAAGCGTTTACACTGGATACTTGGTTGGTGAAATCTCCATACAGACCTCACACCCAATTTGGGTTTGTTCCCTGCTGCTCACCAGTCTGCCTGAGGCTGGTGCTCGTGCTCTCGAGTCACTGGGGACAGCGTTACAGAGACGGGCACAACGCCACCAGCAGCAATTGGCAGCACTGCAGAGCAGGCTTTACAGGGACACAGTGTGGGCCAAATGGTCCAGATCCTGATGGGAGCTGTCCACAGGGCTTTCCCCATTTCTTTCTTTCATTCTTTATTTACCCTTGTTTGCCGACAGTCGGCTCTTTTGCTGTTTCACCTGGTGCCCCGAGAAGGACGTGCCCCCATAGCACCCTGGGGCAGGGGCCAATGGGACTCTCAGAGCTGCACCCCAGAAGGCCTGAGGCCCAGCAGTTGGGCACCAGTTTGAGGGGCTGGATGGCCTCTCCCTGGGGGCTGCCAGCAGCCTGGCACATGGAGTAGACACGGGGTGGCCTGGGGAGCAGGAAGTGGGGCAGCGTCCCAGACAGCACAGCGAGAAGGGAAATGGAGAGGGGACATGGGGCACTGCAGTGAACTCAGGACCCGTCCTGAAGGCCATTGGCAGAAAGTCGCCCTCTCCCTGGCCTAGGGGGGTCAGACAGTGACACAGAGATCCCTTGGCAAAGGGTCACTTGGTCTTTGCCAGCAGCTCTCACCTGAGACCTGACAAACCCATCACACCAAACACATCGCTTGGAGGAGGGTCCTGCGAGGTGTCTACAGAAAGCTCATCACTGGTCAAGACTCAGTGACTGAGAGATCAGCGTATGGGTCATATGTACGGAACAAAGCATTGACACTGAACAGCTACTTTATAAACTCAACTGTCCAGCCTTGCTCCCTCCCAAACTATCAGTGGAAAACCATCGGGACACCACCAAACAACTGAAACTGGAGTGTGGGGGAGCTGAAGGTGGGGGAGTGTGATGGGGAGTGTGGGGGAAACTGGAGTGTGGGGGAGCTGAAGGTAACAAATTTAATCATCCCAAATCCAAACTAGGAATAGTTTCAAGGCACATGTTACACGTGTACGGGGTGCAGGGGCAGGCCAGAGTGTATAGGGGAGGGGGCCTGTTTGGAGGAGGGGCAGAGCTAGGGCACGGCTGGACCAGGAGCAGAAGGCCCAACCGGGGCACAGACCATGTCAAAGATTTCTCTCGCTGGCTCTGTTACCACTGCCCACGGCAAACACTTGAAAGAAGGGGAGGCCGAGCTGCAAATGGTGTCAGGAGGAGGAGAGAGACACTTGAAAGCATGACCATTATTCCCATTCCACCGTAACAAAAAGTACAGGAGAGGGGAGCAAAACTTCAGAATCACGCAGCACCTAGGTGGAGAGAGCACTGGACCCAGACTATTCCTGGCTCTGCCACGGGCCTGCTGGGTGACATTGGGTAAGTCATTGCACTTCCCTGTGCCTCTGATTGCAAACTTGTGTGAGACCCAGAACTGCCTATAGCCCTGCTAACTCCTCCTGCCAACATGGCTCTGTGCAAAAAGCTAGGAAATTCACCTATTAAAACTTTATGAAAGCAGGATTTAAGGTTGCCCGAAGCTGTCTGGTGCCCCTCCAGAAGAGAGATCAGCAAAACTCAAACTTGTAATAATCAGGTAATGCAGAGAAAGTACACACCAATGCAATCCTAATTCTGCAATTCACAAAGGCAGCAAAGCCCTGGGAAAGGCAACTTTCAGAAGCAAACAGAAGGGGATAGCGCTTACCTCTGCTAAGGCAGAATGTGGTTTTAGGTGAGCTGCGCTGTACAGGAGCTACCGACACCTGTTCTACACTCAGATACTGGGCCTGCTCCCCAGAAGCAGCCGCACACTTGGTCAACTGAACAGCCCTTCACCCCTTTCTACAACTCTTTCATCCTTACTCACAGAAGTTCCAGTTAACAGTCTCCATTCACTCACCCATCGTGAAGCACACAGACTGCTCTCACATCCCATCTCACTGCTGACCATTCCCATGGCAAACAGTCCCGTTTCCTCCTGACAACGTGCATTGCTCGGTGCAGAAACCAGACAGACTGGAAGCTCAAGGTACACATGCACCTCTCTCCTTTCATCGCACAATGGGGGACTCAGACCCAGATCTTCTCATATCACAATCACACCTCCACCAAATTGCTTTAACTAACACCTCTACCAATCAGTGCGATCCTTGCCCCAAAGAGATCACAATCCAAGTAGACAATGGGGAGGAGGAAAGCACAGAGGGGCTGTGACTTCCCCCAGGTCACCAAGCAGGTCAGGGACAGAGCCAGGAACAGACCCCGGTAACTCCAGAGCCCCGTCACCCGCAGCTTGGAAAGGTCCCCAGACCCCACTGTATTAGGCTGCAGGAAGAGATGGTTTCTCCATGGATGCACAGGCTGTCTGGGCAGGGCAGCTCAGCTGCGGTCCCTGCACACAGCTGGGGGTGGGTGTCCTGGGTCAGGAGAAGTCAGTGTCCCCGTCCCCCCCACAAGCCTTCAAACAGGGACATGGTGCACCAGTGCCAATCAGAGTGCACTAGTGTAAATTCTGTCTATACTAAGGGTTTACACCAGCGCCTAAAACACCAGGGTGCCAGAGACCTTCAGTGCCCAAAACAGCCCTAGAACTGGGCTCTATTTCTAGCTCGGTCACGGACAGCCTGGGTGACCTTGGACACGTCAATGTTTCTCCTCCCAACTTCAGTCTCTTTACCCAGCTGCCCACTCACCGGGGTCTCCTCTCTCTCCAGAGCTGCTCACCACTACAGTCTGTGTGGGTGTCCCCAGAGCTAAGGCAGGTCAGCTCGGGAACAGTCTTACAAGGGGGGCTGGGGAGTCTCTGTCCCTGGAAGTTTTTAGGAAAAGGTAGGACAGAGATAATCTACATAGACCGGATCCTGCCTCAGCAGGGGGAGCTGGACAGAGACATGGCAGCTGAAGGCACTAGGCTGCCCTACAATAGATACGTATGAAAACAAACCACACAGAATAAAACCCACCACAACATAACGTCAGGCAATTCAGGGAAAAAAACAACCCCCCCCCCACACACACACACACGGGGCAGGTGTCGATCAGGGATAAGATCTGAGCGGTTCCCACCAGGGTCTGACCGAGGAGCGGGGGGAAAAGCGGCGCCGTTGGCCCCCAAGGCCCCGTCCCGCGGGGGGGACCCGGGCACAGGGGTCGATCCGGGCGGTGGCTCGCGCGGTCCCGTTACCGGGGCGGGGCCCCGCGCTCGGCCCGGTCCGGCGGCAGCAGAGAAGGCGGGAGAACGGGGCCAGGGCGGGGGGGGGTTGGGATGTTTTATATCCGTGTCTGAGAGTTGGGGGGAAAACGGGTCACAAGCTCCGCACCCGGCAGCGGGGAGACAAACCCCCAGCGCGGGGGGGAGGGGCCCGGGGGGGGATTTTACGGGACGCTCCAGCGCACGCGGGCAGTGACGGTTCCCCCCCTCACAGGGGCCGCGGGGAGCCCGGGGGGGGAGGGGCAGGTGCGAGACACGGACACACACTCGCCTCCCAACCACGGGGGTTTCCCGCCCCCCCCTGCACCGCTACAGAGGCCGCACCGGGACCCCCCGCCCCGCCCCAGCTCCCGGCCCGGCCCAGAGCGGGGGGGGAGGGGTCTCGGGCCCAGGTGTCTGTTCCCCGCGCCCCGCTCGGCTCTTACCGGTTCCGCCGCGCGCCCGGAGCCTCCCCCCGCAGCGGCCGGAAGTGACGCACCCCGCGGGGGACGGTGGGGGAGGAGTCACGGGACGGGGCCCGTGTAACGACAGAAACAGCCCCCGCTCCGGATCCGCTACTTGGGCTGCACTGAGCATGCGCAGCCGCACGGAGCCTGCGCAGTAACCGCCGCTGTCGCCGCTGCCCGCTCTCTGCCCTCACCGCTCCCGGCGCTTCGCTGCCCGCTCCTCGCGGGGGGGTGAAAAGCACCGGGGGGCGAATCGCAGCGGGGGGGAGGGGCTGCCAGGGGCTGAGCGGGGCAGAAATTCACTGGCCCGGGGGGGGGGGGGTGGAGCTGCTGCAGGGGGCGGCGGGGGAGGGGCTGGGGGGGGAAATGGGGGCGGAGCCGCTGCCAGACCCTGTGCGGGGACAAACCCCCGTTGGGGGGAGGGGGGAACAGGGGCCCCTCGGGCCGAGCCCCCCCCGCTGCGCGCGCAGATCTGGGGGGGCCGGGCGGGGGGGGCACCGGCTGTCTCGGTTCTGCCGCGTGTCAGCCCGGGGGGGGGGGGGGGGTGGCCGGGGCCCCAGGCACCGCCCCCCCCCCCCCCCCGCCTGTCCGAGCCCCGACCCCGCAGCGCCGCTCGGTCTGTGCCAGCGCTGCGGGGCGGCCCCTGCTCCGGCCGGGAGCCCGAGTGCGGGACACACCGGCCAGACCCCCCCACCCCCCCCCGGCTCTGCCTCCCGCCCTGGGACTGTGGGAAAGTGTCTGTGTCCGTGTGAAACCCCCGCAGCCCCTTCCCCTGCTACAGCGCCGAGCTGCCAACTCCCCCCCCAGTCCACGTGTCCGCACCCCCCTGCACCCCCATCCCCTGCCCCAGCTCAGAGCCTGCCCCCCTCACTCACCCTCCCCATGGCCTGCAACCCTCCCGCCCCCCAACTCCCCCCCCGAGCCCGTGTGTCCGCACCCCCCCCGCACCCCATCCCCTGCCCCAGCTCAGAGCCTGCCCCCCTCACTCACCCTCCCCATGGCCTGCAACCCTCCCGCCCCCCAACTCCCCCCCCGAGCCCGCGTGTCTGCACCCCCCCTGCACCCCCATCCCCTGCCCCAGCTCAGAGCCTGCCCCCCTCACTCACCCTCCCCATAGCCTGCAACCCTCCCCCCCAACTCCCCCCCGAGCCCGTGTGTCCGCACCCCCCCGTACCCCCATCCCCTGCCCCAGCTCAGAGCCCGCCTCCCTCACTCAACCTCCCCATAGCCTGCAACCCTCCCCCCCAACTCCTCATCCCCTGCCCCAGCTCAGAGCCTGCCTCCCTCACTCAACCCCCCCATAGCCGGCACCCTCCCGCCCCCCAACTCCCTCCCAGAGCCGTGTGTCCGCACCCCCCCTGCACCCCCATCCCCTGCCCCAGCTCAGAGCCTGTACCCCTCACTCAACCTCCCCATAGCCTGCAACCCTCCCGCCCCCCAACTCCCTCCCAGAGCCCGCGTGTCCGCACCCCCCTGCACCCCAATCCCCTGCCCCAGCTCAGAGCCTGCACCCCTCACTCAACCTCCCCATAGCCTGCACTCCTCCCGCCCCCCAACTCCCTCCCAGAGCCCGCGTGTCCGCACCCCCCTGCCCCCCCATCCCCTGCCCCAGCTCAGAGCCTGCACCCATCACTCAACCTCCCCAGAGCCTGCACCCCTCCTGCCCCCCAACTCCCTCCCAGAGCCTGCGTGTCCGCACCCCCCCTGCACCCCAATCCCTTGCCCCATGTCAGAGCCTGACCCCCTCACTCAACCTCCTCATATCCTGCAACCCTCCCGCCCCCCAACTCCCTCCCAGAGCCCGTGTGTCCGCACCCCCCTGCACCCCAATCCCCTGCCCCAGCTCAGAGCCTGCCCCCCTCACTCAACCTCCCCATAGCCTGCAACCCTCCCGCCCCCCAACTCCATCCCAGAGCCCGCGTGTCCGCACCCCCCTGCACCCCAATCCCCTGCCCCACGTCAGAGCCTGCACCCCTCACTCAACCTCCCCATAGCCTGCAACCCTCCTGCCCCCCAACTCCCCCCCAGAGCCCGCGTGTCCGCACCCCCCTGCACCCCAATCCCCTGCCCCAGCTCAGAGCCTGCCCCCCTCACTCAACCTCCCCATAGCCTGCAACCCTCCCGCCCCCCAACTCCATCCCAGAGCCCGCGTGTCCGCACCCCCCTGCACCCCAATCCCCTGCCCCAGCTCAGAGCCTGCCCCCCTCACTCAACCTCCCCATAGACTGCAACCCTCCCCCCCCAACTCCCTCCCAGAGCCCGCGTGTCCGCACCCCCTGCACCCCAATCCCCTGCCCCAGCTCAGAGCCTGCACCCCTCACTCAACCTCCCCATAGCCTGCACTCCTCCCGCCCCCCAACTCCCTCCCAGAGCCTGCGTGTCCGCACCCCCCTGCCCCCCCATCCCCTGCCCCAGCTCAGAGCCTGCACCCATCACTCAACCTCCCCAGAGCCTGCACCCCTCCGGCCCCCCAACTCCCTCCCAGAGCCTGCGTGTCCGCACCCCCCCTGCACCCCAATCCCTTGCCCCATGTCAGAGCCTGACCCCCTCACTCAACCTCCTCATATCCTGCAACCCTCCCGCCCCCCAACTCCCTCCCAGAGCCCGTGTGTCCGCACCCCCCCTGCACCCCAATCCCCTGCCCCAGCTCAGAGCCTGCCCCCCTCACTCAACCTCCCCATAGCCTGCAACCCTCCCGCCCCCCAACTCCCTCCCAGAGCCCGCGTGTCCGCACCCCCCTGCACCCCCATCCCCTGCCCCAGCTCAGAGCCTGCACCGCAAACAGGGCCGGATTAACCTTTTGTGGGCCCGGTGCTAAACATATTTGTGGGTCCCCATGGGGGAAATGTGGACATGGGACAGGGGGGCAGAGTCCTCAGAGCGAGAGGCCAGTCTGGGGCAACGGGAGATGGGTCATGGTATGGCAGGACAGCCCCACTCCACCCAGCCCAGTACAAGGGCCCTGTTTACAAACCGGGAGCTGCTAGACCCACGCTGTCCAGCCCAGCCCTGCACTGCCATCGTGCTTCTTCTTCTTGGGGGTGGGCCCATGCTGCACCATGCTATCCCCTGCCCAGCACCCCTCTGGCTCCCTACGCCCAGCGCCGCACCACCCAGAGACCCCCACAAACCCCCCTGCCCAGCCCCCCTCCGACTCCCTATGCCCAGCGCCGCACCACCCAGAGACCCCCACAAACCCCCTGCCCAGCACGCCTCCGGCTCCCTACGCCCAGCGCCGCACCACCCAGAGACCCCCACCAACCCCCTGCCCAGCACCCCTCTGCCTCCCTACGCCCAGCGCCGCACCACCCATAGACCCCCCACAACCCCCTGCCCGGCACCCTTCCGGCTCCCTACGCCCAGCGCCGCACCACCCAGAGACCCCCCACAACCCCCTGCCCGGCACCCCTCCGACTCCCTACGCCCAGCGCCGCACCACCCAGAGACCCCCCACAACCCCCTGCCCGGCACCCCTCCGGCTCCCTACGCCCAGCGCCGCACCACCCAGAGACCCCCACAAACCCCCTGCCCGGCACCCTCCGGCTCCCTACGCCCAGCGCCGCACCACCCAGAGACCCCCACAAACCCCCTGCCCGGCACCCCTCCGACTCCCTACGCGCAGTGCCACACCACCCAGAGACCCCCACAAACCCCCTGCCCTGCACCCCTCTGGCTCCCTATGCCCAGTGCCACACCACCCAGAGACCCCCACAAACCCCCTTCCTGGCACCCCTCCGGCTCCCTACGCCCAGCGCCGCACCACCCAGAGACCCCCACAAACCCCCTGCCCGGCACCCCTCCGGCTCCCTACGCCCAGCGCCGCACCACCCAGAGACCCCCACAAACCCCCTGCCCGGCACCCCTCCGTCTCCCTACGCCCAGCGCCGCACCACCCAGAGACCCCCGCAAACCCCCTGCCCGGCACCCCTCCGACTCCCTACGCCCAGCGCCGCACCACCCAGAGACCCCCGCAAACCCCCTGCCCAGCACCCCTCCGGCTCCCTACGCCCAGCGCCGCACCACCCACAAACCCCCTGCCCGGCACCCCTCCGGCTCCCTACGCCCAGCGCCGCACCACCCAGAGATCCCCGCAAACCCCCTGTCTGGCACCCCTCCGGCTCCCTACACCCAGCACCTCACCACCCAGAGACCCCCGCAAACCCCCTGCCCGGTACCCCTCCGACTCCCTACGCCCAGCGCCGCACCACCCAGAGACCCCCCCAACCCCCCGGCCCGGCACCCCTCCGGCTCCCTACGCCCAGCGCCGCACCACCCAGAGACCCCCACAAACCCCCTGCCCGGCACCCCTCCGACTCCCTTCGCCCAGAGACACACACACACACACACAAAACTATATATAAAACTATATTTCTTTGGGTTGCATTATGTATAATCAGAATTTAATAAAACGTGGTTTTTACTTGAAAAAAATTATTCTCTGTATTTGTGTCCATATATATAATGCAATTTATAAAATTATAAAAATAAATTTAAAAACAGAAAGTGGTCTCATCATGGGCGTTCTCCATACCCCCAAACCTTACCTCCCTTTTCACGTAGTCACACACAAACAAGGGAAAGCGCGCGCCTCACTCATCCAATAGGTCAATTTGGCACATTAGCCAGGAGGAAGCAGATCGTGAGCGTTTTTTCGACCGCAAACCCCATCCCTCCAGATTTGCAACCATCCCTGGACCAGTGAGGGACGCGCTGCTGCCAGCCACGCACAGGCAGGAGGGGAGCAAAGTGGCATCAGCTGGTTTCCTTTTCCTCCCGTCTGTCCTCTGCAACGGGAGGGGGGCAGCCTGGAGGATGGGGGTGCAGGAGAGCGATGGATGGAGTGGGAGGAGGAGATAGGTAGGGCCGGGTGCTCCCAGTGGCCAGGAGCCAGCACCCAGCACAGCGCCCCCGGGTGGCCCCTTCCCAAACCCTCAGGAACTGGCTGGTCCCCAAGGTGTGAAATGCCTGGGGGCAAACCAGCATTCTAAGGGTTAATAGGGTCAAACCTGTCCCCCATGATGAGCAGTTACCATGTCCAGGTATGTCTCACCTGTAACAGGTGACTGAACCATCTCTACTTGGGGGGGTGTGTGTGAAGAGGAGAGGAATCTATTAACACTCCCCACCCCCAACACAGACACAATTTTAGTTCACATTTGTGCACACTCATGTCTAGTGATGTATCCTTGTGAGTCTGGTGATTATTTTGATGGCTCGTTGGTACAACCGTGTTATAGAACAGCTCCCCCCCACATCTTCCTCCCTTTGCAAGGCTAATGGAACATTCCAACAGCTTCCTTCCCCCCCCCCCACCAACTTCAAAGAGTCTGCACCCCGATTTAACCCCTTCCCTGCCAGAGGGAAAGAAGGAGAGAGAAAAAAAAATCACCTTGCAGGTGGAGTCTAAGCATCAGTCTGCATCCAGGAAGGACCAGCAATGGAGGGCCACTGGCATTAAATATGTAAACACATAGGGAAGGAGTAGGACAAAGAGGTTTGGCGCTCAGCTGATTGAGAAAATTCAGAACAAAGACAGGAGTCTTTGTGAGGCACCCATGGGTGCATTCCTTAGTGGGGGAAAATACATCAGAACAGGTTGGATAAACACCTGTTAGGGCTGGTCTAGGTTTATTAGGTCCTGCCTCAGTGCAGGGACCTGGACTTGATGACCCCCAATTTTTTTTTAAGCAAATCAAATTAAAAAATCATTTTGAATCAAATGAAACTTATCACCTGACCTGAACTGTTTTGTTTTATTTGGAGGGTTTTTTTTTTAAATTTAAAGAGTTTTTAAAATAAATCTGAGGGAAATTCCACAACATCCATCGGAAATTCCACAACATCTATCGGAAGGCTTTTCTGAGTTTCTTTATTCTTGAGCAAGAATTCACCAAAATCAACCAGAATTCCTGAATTGTTTTGGTCAGCCCAAAGCTGCATTTTTGGTCAAATAAAAGTCATTTGCCTGAAGTATTTCACCCAGCTCAGCACTCGAAAGCCTGCAAATGGTCTGGCTGGTGATGTCCATGCAACCTTAACTCTGGCCCCTAGTCAGTCTGCTTTAGTTTAATTAGTTAGATGATTGCATGCTATTATTTCTGCAGCATTGTCTGCCATACAGGAGGACGTGCTGTTATCTTATTCGTGATTCTTTGGAGAACTCCCAGGTCATTATGAAAATGTTTGCTAATCTTGAAAGATTCTTAGCCTTTTACTGTAAATGGTTAGTCGCCTAAAATGTCATCCCGGATACTTCTCTAAGACAGTTTCAGGTACCTAACCCGAGAGCAAAAATGATACCATGGCACCTAGCAACCAGTCACTAACCGTCAATCAGGAAGAGCGGGAACTGAACAGTTCCTGAAAATTGCTCATCGAAACCAGCTATTGAACATTTGCATCCAACAAGCAGACTCCCATGCTGAGAGGGCAATAGGTAAAGATCTGCTAACCAATAAAAAGGGTCTCAATTCACAATCAATGTTATTGTTAGTATGATAACAGTGTGAGAGGCCACAAGGATGCCCAGGGCCCTGTTGTACTAGGTGTTATAACCAGACTGTCCCCAACCTGCAGAGCTTAAATAAACCAGACAAAGTTAGGAGGGGAAACGGAGGCACCGTGACTTGCCCAAGGTAGGTCAGTGGCAGAGCTGAGACTAGAACCCTGAATTCTAATTCAGTGCCTGAGCCAGCTATGTGCAGTTAGGTAGGCAGGGCTCCCACCTAAGGCACCTACATGTTCCATTGCTTCTCTCCTATCTTTCTTGAGCAGAGGAAAAATGATCCCCAACTAGATCAGTGCCTCCCTTTTTATAACCTTCCAGTCTCCTCTGCCAGGTGACTCCCTTGTCATCCTCAAAAAGTGTTTTCACTGCCAGGCAACCTCACCCCAGCTAACCTAGTTTTCCTAGTTTGGAGCCAGTCCATTGTTGAGAGTGATCGCATTTCAACCGGCGAGCACTTAAGTTAAATGACCCCCTACCATTAGGCCGCTGCCCCTACTCCCTCCTGTTCCGACATGGAATTGAAAGGACAACAGAGATGCCAAAAGGCTGCACATTCCATATGGAGTTTGCAGCTTGGTAAAGGTACATACAGGAGTCTGCAGCTCCCCTGTTGGGAGGAAGTACGTTGGTCCCCTTCTCCCAGCTCATCCCCGGTTGCGAAGAGAGGGGAGCTTCCTTGTCCTGACCTCTCTGCAGGCTTCCCAGCTTTTCTTTCTCCCAGGACGGTTTCCTCTCTCCCAGGTCCCTCATAATTTGTCACAGGTGAGGCAATTTCCTGGACTAAACCTACTGAATACAGGTTTAACCTTCTTGAATTAAGTTTATGTATCGCTGAGAGCCAGGGACAAGGCTGCGTGAGAGACAAGGCGAGGGAGTTAATCTCTTTTATTGGGCCCATTTCTGTTGGCGAGAGACCATCTCTTCTGCAGCTCTAGCCTGTATGTGCAATTCCCTCGGGGAGGGGAGGCCAGAGCTTCACCGGGTGCTCAGGACAGTGGGGGGTTGTTATGCAAAATCCCTCAGGTTGTAACATGTAACACCTCCAGGGCTGGAGCACCCACAGGGAAAAATTAGTGGGTGCTGTGCACCCACCGGCAGCTCCCCGCCCTGCCCCCCCAGCTCACCTCCACCTCTGCGCGTGCTCCATGCCTGCTTTTCCCCCTACCTCCCAGAGCTTGCGCCGTGAAACAGCTGTTTCACGTGGCAAGTGCTAGGAGGGGAGAGGGGAGGAGGGGGAACGCGGCGCATTCGGGGAAGGGGCGGGGCCGGGGCCGGGATTTGGGGAAGGGGTCCAATAGGGGCAGGGAGGGGGCGGAGTTGGGGCAGGGACTTTGGGGCAGGGGTTGGAATGGGGCGGGGCAGGGCAGGGGTGGGGGGGGCGAGTACCCAATAGCGCCGGGGAAAGTTGGCTCCAATGAGTGGGCCCACCACAGTCCCAGACTGCACACCCGGGGGATCTAGTCCCATAGAGTGTTGGGGGTTCTTAGGGACTGGCTTGTTTTGAAATGGGATTAGCTGGATTTTTGGCTAATTGTGAAAGTTGGGGGGGGCTTCTTTACCACGTGAAAGTTGGCAGCTGTGTCCACAACCTGGAGCGGTTGCGCTTTTAAACTGGATTCTCCAGAGCCCAGCGAACATAGGAAGGACTTTAGAATAAATAGCCTGAATTTAAACTGTTTTAGGGCCTTTGTTCTTATTCAGTAAAGAGCCAAGATCCTCCCCCCCCCACATCTGCAGAGGTGAGTCTATTATAGCACCCAAATAGTGGACCTTGTCTCCGCAACATCATCTTCCCCTCAGTTCTCTAAGTCCCTAGTTCAATCCCCAGTGTGTTGGCAAGATGGTGGATGGCTGTCGAACGCTGTTATTTCTGGGGTTCATTTTGGTCTTGTGTGTTTCACCAGGCAGAGGCAATCGAGGGGTCCGTTGCGTTCTCTTGGCTCCCCAGCCTTACACCCAGTTATGGACGAGGAGGAGAAATCCAAATGCCAGGATGGAATCGGCCGTCTTCCGAGCCAGAGACAAGGGCACGGCTGAGTTTTTCTGTGAAACAAGACAAAAGCCTTTTATTCAATATCTTCATTAATGATCTGGAGGATGGTGTGGACTGCACCCTTAGCAAGTTTGCAGATGACACTAAACTGGGAGGAATGGTTGATACGCTGGAGGGTAGGGATAGGATACAGAGGGACCTAGACAAATTAGAGGATTGGGTCAAAAGAAATATGATAAGGTTCAACAAGGACAAGTGCAGAGTCCTGCACTTAGGACGGAAGAATCCCATGCACTGCTACAGACTAGGGACCGAATGGCTGGGCAGCAGTTCTGCAGAAAAGGACCTAGGGGTTACGGTGGACGAAAAGCTGAATATGAGTCAACAGTGTGCCCTTGTTGCCAAGAAGGCTAATGGCATTTTGGGTTGGATAGGTAGGGGCATTTCCAGCAGATCGAGGGATGTGATCATTCCCCTCTATTCAGCACTGGTGAGGCCTCATCTGGAGCACTGTGTCCAGTTTTGGGCCCCACACTACAAGAAGGATGTGGATAAATTGGAAAGAGTCCAGCGGAGGGCAACAAAAATGATTAGGGGGCTGGAGCACATGACTTATGAGGAGAGGCTGAGGGAATTGGGATTGTTTAGTCTGCGGAAGAGAAGAATGAGGGGGGATTTGATAGCTGCTTTCAACTACCTGAAAGGGGGTTCCAAAGAGGATGGATCTAGATTGTTCTCAGTGGTAGAAGATGACAGAACAAGGAGTAATGGTCTCAAGTTGCAGAAGCGGAGGTTTAGGTTGGACATTAGGAAAAAACTATTTCACTAGGAGGGTGGTGAAGCACTGGAATGGGTTACCTAGGGAGGTGGTGGAATCTCCTTCCTTAGAGGTTTTTAAGGTCAGGCTTGACAAAGCCCTGGCTGGGATGATTTAGTTGGGTTTGGTCCTGCTTTGAGCAGGGGGTTGGACTAGATACCTCCTGAGGTCCCTTCCAACCCTGAGATTCTATGATTCTATGAAAAGCCTGTTATTTATAGGCCGCGCTGGCTATTATTAACTATAATACAAATGGGCTGCCTCGCCCCTGGCATGGAAAACCCACAGGAGGGGGTAGCCTTTGGGGCCAAGGCTGAGCAGGGGTCGAAGGAGAGGGGAGCAAGGAGAGGATGCCCAGCGAAACACAGGGAAAGCAGCCCTGTCCCAGGCCTGAGCGCTCCACCCCCCCGTGTCCCCCAGTGGGTGCAGAGAGAGCCCCCCGGCTGCTTCAATCACCCAGGATGACGTTTCTCAGAGGGTCCCCCTGTTATCGACACAGGCTCCCAGAACCTCACTGCTGGCTCTGGAACCCAGCGTCCAGTTGCAATGGCACCGTCCTTGTGACTAATCCTCTGGGATCCCCCTGGAACACAGAGTCTGCACAGTGCCTTCCCCACCGCCCCCCGCCGCATCACTTTGTACCTTGTGCTAACGTAGACACCACACCCTACACTGGTGCCTCGAATGGACCCGCTTGGTCGGGCCATTGCCAGGGACTGTCCCCGCGACCTCTAGCTCCAAAGTACTGGCCTCGACCCCCTGAGGACTCCGCCCATCACCCGAACAACAGCCCATCACAGCAGCAGCAGGCGGCTCTCCTGTGTCACAGGCACACACGGCCCTTCCTACCCTGCGCAGTATCACGCCGCGTGGCCAGGATCCGTCATCCAACACGCAGCACCCTCAGCAGCACGGTGTTCCCAACCTAGCCCCACGGTGGCTGCAGCTTCACTGCAACTCACAGCCCAGGGCAGGTCAGCAGAGTTAAAGAAGTCTGGGCTGGATGAATGGACGGGTAAGGTGGATAGAAAACTGGCTAGATGGTCGGGCTCAACGGGTAGTGATCAATGGTTCCATGTCTAGTTGGCAGCCGGTATCAAGCGGAGTGCCCCAAGGTTCGGTGCTGGGGCCGGTTTTGTTCAATATCTTCATTAACGATCTGGAGGGTGGTGTGGACTGCACCCTTAGCAAGTTTGCAGATGACACTAAACTGGGAGGAATGGTTGATACGCTGGAGGGTAGGGATAGGATACAGAGGGACCTAGACAAATTAGAGGATTGGGCCAATAGAAATATGATGAGGTTCAACAAGGACAAGTGCAGAGTCCTGCACTTAGGACGGAAGAATCCCATGCACTGCTACAGACTAGGGACCGAATGGCTGGGCAGCAGTTCTGCAGAAAAGGACCTAGGGGTTACAGTGGACGAAAAGCTGAATATGAGTCAACAGTGTGCCCTTGTTGCCAAGAAGGCTAATGGCATTTTGGGTTGTATAAGTAGGGGCATTTCCAGCAGATCGAGGGATGTGATCATTCCCCTCTATTCAGCACTGGTGAGGCCTCATTTGGAGTAATGTGTCCAGTTTTGGGCCCCACACTACAAGAAGGATGTGGATAAATTGGAGAGAGTCCAGAGGAGAGCAACAAAAATGATTAGGGGGCTGGAGCACATGACTTATGAGGCGAGGCTGAGGGAACTGGGATTGTTTAGTCTGCAGAAGAGAAGAATGAGGTGGGATTTGATAGCTGCTTTCAACTACCTGAAAGGGGGTTCCAAAGAGGATGGATCTAGACTGTTCTCAGTGGTAGAAGATGACAGAACAAGGAGTAATGGTCTCAAGTTGCAGAAGCGGAGGTTTAGGTTGGACATTAGGAAAAACTATTTCACTAGGAGGGTGGTGAAGCACTGGAATGCGTTACCTAGGGAAGTGGTGGAATCTCCTTCCTTAGAGGTTTTTAAGGCCCGGCTTGACAAAGCCCTGGCTGGGATGATTTAGTTGGGTTTGGTCCTGCGTTGAGCAGGGGGTTGGACTAGATACCTCCTGAGGTCCCTTCCAATCCTGAGATTCTATGCTCTGGGGTCCCCCGTGGGGGGGAATACACACTGGGACCAGCAAAGGAGACTCTCCCTCAAGAGTCATCAAACCCACGGCTGCCCTGCTTCAACTGAGCCCTAACCCGAGCGGCTGCATAGCTGGGCTCCACAGCCAGATAGACGCGGCAAGAGAAACGAAAGCAAATGCATGTTACCATTCCACGTGCAAGGGCTGGAAGCGACATTCACACTGGGCTTAGGGATGGGAGCTGGAAATAGAGAAAAGAGAAAGTCAACAACAGGCCAAACCCTGACAGATCTAACCCTGGGCCAGATCCTCAGGTGATGTAAACCGGTGGTGCTCCAGTGAAACTATTTTATACCAGCTGGGGGTGTTGCCTGTCTAGATTTTATATAGCGGGTCTATTAGCTAGACAAATTCAGGCTGCAAATAAGGCGTAAAATTTTTACGGTGAGAGTAACTGACCATTGGAACAATTTACCGAGGGGCACGGTGCGTTCTCCATCACTGCCCATTTTAAAATCAAGATGGGACGTTGTTCTAGAAGATCTGCTCTAGGAATTGTTTTGGGGCAGGTCTCTGGCCTGTGTTATCCAGGAGGTCAGGCTAGATGACCACAATGGTTCCTTCTGGCCTTGGAATCTATGAATGATGCTCATCTAGTCTGACTTCCTGTGTAATGCAGATCAGACAATTTCACCCAATGGCACCTGCTTCCAACCCATTGACCTGTGGCTGGGTGACAGCGTATCGTTTAGAAAGGGGGTCCCTCCATGATGTGGAGACCTCGAGTGATGGAGAATCCACCATATGCCTTGGTGAGCTGCTTCAGTGGTTCATTTCCATCCCCGTTAAACGCAAACACAAAATGAGACAAAACTTTCTTCTAACTTCAGCTTTCAGCCAGTGGATCTTGTTCTACCTTTATCTGCTAGATTGATAAGAGAGGGCTCTTCAGAGATCTTCTCTGTGTGTTGGTACTGCTTTAAGAGCGAGTTACCTTTTAATCTTCCCTTTCATAAGCTAACTAGAATAAGCTCATTCAAAAATTTCCCATTGGAGAGCATGTTTTCCAGATGTCATAGTTTTCCTTCAGCATTTTGGGGGTCATGAAATGCAGCCCTCGTTTGGATCACAGACATTAGATGAACAGTACCAAATTCCCCGTGTACCCCCCCACCACTCACCTGCAGAGTGCATGTGACCCTGGGCTCTGTCTGGGTGCTTAGCCTCCATCACCCCAGCACCTCTCAGGACTCAGTGACCATATCCTCACGCCCTGAAGCACAGAGAGACCCCTGGCCAAGGCCTGAAGCCAAGATTTTTTAAACGTGACTAGTGACTGTGTCTCCCCCAATTCTGGATCCTCTGTGGGAGCCCGATTTTCAGAGCCCAGATGCTCAGCACTTTCTGAAAATCAGGTCCCTTTAAAGTGTGTCCAGAAAATGGGGCATCCCAAATCCGTAGTCATTTTTGGCAACATTGGCCTAAGTGACTAAACCAAATCTCCTGGGTGCCAGTCCAGAGCCTTGGCTACAAGACCATCCTTCCTGGCCCTTACCGGCTTAGCCTGGGGGGTTATCAACTCCTTTCTTTTATGGAGCCGCCTCCCCCAGTGGCCTTCCTGGCGCTCACTAGCTGGTCTCCCTGCTTTCTGACGTGTGTGTGGCTGTTCCTTCAAGACGTCTGGGTGGCTCCATTACCTCACCTTCTGCCAGCAGGGCAGCAATCTGCTTTTGCCTCTGTTCCCATTTGGTCCATTGTGGGAGGTCCCAAAACAGGAACGTCATTCAGGTCAGTACCTGACCCCTCCCCTTAAAGCACCAGCCACAAAGATTCCAGAAAGAGCAGCTCTGGCGATGGCGCGTTGGACCCAGAACCTGAGCTGAGGACCTGGCCCATTTCCTGGGAGCCTCTTTATCCCATCCAGGCTGTTTCCTGCTCCTTCCGCTGCCTTGTGGGCATTTCGGGGTGGGGAGAGGAGGGTGCATTATCACAGCCCTTCTAGCTCCCTGAACCTCACCATCCCTGACCCTTGTTTGAAGAGGCTGCTCCCCACCCACCGTACACATCCAGTTGGAATAATTCATCTGTCTCCTGGCTTTGGCTGTCTTCCACTTCCATCTGGTAGGCGCCGCTGTGTTCCTTCTGCAGCTGATTAATTTCCAGGGTGTGATTCTTGTGGTAACGCAGTTTATTCTGAAAAAGGCCACTGGGATAAGACTCTGGCTGATTCCATTTTTTAATCAGGATCTTTAGGGAGTTGTTGAACCTCCAGGTGATCTGCTTGTATTCTCCTGGGACTGGCAGTTTGGGGTTTAGATACACCGTGCCATGGACAATCCCATTCACCCGACTGCGCAGCACCTCTGTGGCCTCGTAAGCTGTCAACAGACAAAAATCAGGGTTGCAATGGGAAGCAAAGGAACAAGCATTACTCTTAGTTAGTTGTTGGGTGAAGCTAGCGCAAATGCCCCTTGCTGTGCCTCAGTTTCCCCCTGTAAAATGGGGATAATGCCGTTCACTCTTTTTTGTGTGAAGGACTTTGAGCTCTTGTGACAATCAGGTTCCAGCCTCCCCTCCACCCCCACCCCCACCGGAGAACAGAAGATTTGGGCTAATCCAGTGCTTCACGCCCCTGTTCTCCTCCAGCCTACCTCTCCCACGATGCACAGCAGCCGTGCTACTGAGGCAATGAAGCAGCAAGGAAGGGGCAGGATATTCTTCCTGCCAGGGGAGATTTAACTGATGCACCAATATTTTCCTCATGTGCTCTAGCAGGTGTATCCTGCCAAATTTGGTTAAACCCTGGCAGCACTGTCACCGACTCACAGACTTTGGGCAAGTCAATTCCTCACTCTGTATAATGATTCCCGGCAAATTCCCAGAGCGCTGTGGTAAGGTTCAGTTGAGGTCGGCATTCTTTGCTCCTTGGTAAGTAAAGTTGCAAAATATTGTTTTTATTTCCAGTTTGGGCTTAGATTGCACCCATTTTTATTTTCTCTCCTGCCCCTAACTTGGTCTCTGGAGTCCTAGTCAATAACCAACATACGATGGTCTCACCCTTCACATTTCCTGTTCCACCCACCTACCCCCATCTAGAAATCTCCCGGAATTAGCAGGAGAGGCTGCTTTATGCTGAGCCACTTCCTGTCCCATCATTTCCTTTCTCAGAGGCCATTTTGTTTTTTGAGGGAGCTGTTGTTCTTTTTTAAATCTTGGAAAGAGCATTTTCACGAGTGACACCGGTAGTGAATCCAGCAGGGGTCATCTTTAGGGTCAGGGATTATCAGCATTCAGAACCGATGTCTCACACTTGAGCTAAAGGAGTAACTAATGTCATTAGCTGATAGCAATAGCAGATTGTTACCCCACCAGCACCAGAGTGGGAGGGGACGGACATACACACACACACACACATCAGGTGTGTTAAACACATTCATACTTATAACTTGGACCTTTTGAACTAGTAATCTAGCAAACAGCGTGCTCTACTCACTGGGGAAGTATTGCCTAGTGTCTAGAGCACTGGACTGGGATTCAGGAGACCTGGCTTCTATTCCTAGCTGGCCTGCTAGGTGAAGTCACTTCCCTTCTCTGTGCCTCATTTTCTCCCATTGTGAAACGGGGACAACGGTGTTGGTGTCCCTAGGCCTAAGTGAACCAAAGTTGTGACTGCAGGCCTGAGTGAACCAAAGTTCTTCCATGCTGTGAACTTTAACCAGCCTAAGATGCTAATAAACAGCAAGCAAAATGTGTAACTGTCAGCTGTCTTAGCTTGCAGCTGCAGGATAGCTCGAAACAGCAAAAAGCGGCAGTAAGACGGTGGGGGGGAGAAGGGGGAGGGAAGTCTGCATGCGTCTGTGCTGTGAAGGCCATAGATAAACATGCGCATGAGAACAGTTCTAACAAGCTACATTATAGTGTTAGGTGTAACTGTTGCAAGGGGGAGGGAGGAAGGGGGAAAAACAAGGGGGGGTATAAATGCTGGGACCCCACCTGCGTGCGGGTGTGCAGGATTTGAGATTGTAATTTCTCCCTGGCACCTTTTTTGAGCTCAAATAAACTTGGTTTGCTTCTCCACCCGGGTGTGTTAATTAGTGCGACGCACACCGGGCAACGAACCCCCACTGTTGCGCCCCCCTCGGGCCCTCTGGGCCGGCAGCAACGGTACCAACCACCTTTAAAAAGCACACTGCGATCCATGGGTGAGAAGAGCTGGGGGGGGGGTGACTGTTTTAATTTTTGCTTCTGGTCTGGATCAAGCAAAACGCCCCGCACGTGACTGCTGCTGACTCTGGGGGAAGTTCAGCTCCTTTTACCACGTTATGGTCTCTTGATTCGCTGTATTTGCTTCACCGTTGCTGCTGTGTTGTAAGCTGCTGCGTGACGATGAGACCGTGGTTTTTGCTGTTTCAACTCAGCCGGGTCACCTTCTCCCGTACACAGAACTACCATAAAACGGCCATCACTAAGGGGGTGGGGAGGCAACCACAGACACCGTGTGACTGTCCTAGGCACATCATGGATGACATAAGGATTAATAAATACACCACCCTTTGCACCAGCATTGAAGGCACTGAAACGCCCCCCAAAAGTTGGGACTTTCAACTCCCCCCCGCCTCCCGCTGCCACCGCCATATTGCCAACCCTGTGCCTCCCAAAATCATGAATGATGTCCCTCCCACATGAGATTGTCTTTTTAAAAATATTAATTTGGGGTTCTTTTTTATATGCCTGCTGGGTTTTGAACATTTATGGATCATATTTTCAAGCTTTTCTCCATAACCACAATGCCCAGAAACTTAGCTTTCATTTTTTTTTAAGATTCTCATATAATCACAGGGCTCCAGTAGCTGGGGATTTTTAGAAAAACCATAAGACTCGCAACAAACTCACAAGAGTTGATAACAACAGAATCTCTATTTCAGAGTAAGTAGAGCAAACCCCCTGTCTGATTTTCCTGGTCACTTCTGTAACACTGTACGCAGGAGGAAAAAACAACCCTTTCTGACCAGAAATGTGGGTTTTGATTACCCTAATTTCAGTGTGTGCAGGAACAAATGTTGTCAATGATAAAAAATGATGAGCTTCTAGATCCTTGGAGACTCAAATACTCTGGTATCTTTCTCTGGAGCTTTCCAGTCTGTGGGCTGGGGTTAGTTTCTGCCCTTTAATGCATGGGCACGGTTCTAACTGACTTCAGTGAACAAAGACTAGGCAGGGTAAGGAAATGTCTGTTCCAGCACCCCAGCTAAATACAGTTAATGAGTTCTAACAATCTCTGCAGTTTTGATGCAGAGACTCATGCAAGCCCCTTGGCTTTGGTCGCTGTGATAGAAATAATGAGCTTTCATTTTAAAAACGAACAAAAAATAAGTTTCTAAGCCTGAAAACTGATGTGATGCGCCTGAAAACTGTAACTTGGAAGGAACAGGCAGCCATGCGCCACTTATAAAGAAATGTTGGCAAAATACTTGATCAGAATTTCAAATTCTGATGAGAAATTTTGATGGGAAGTTTTTGAAAAATCCCAACTCATTTTTCCTTCCCTCTGATTGTCACCATCTTAGTCACTTCTACAGCCAGAAGCTAAAGGGAGCCGACAAGCTATCCTTCCCGCCACCTCTGGCCCTCCAAGATAAAACTTATCTAGCACAAGGCAGGGGAGTTTAAGAAAGAATCAAATCACTACACATGCGCACACACAGCCCAAATCTGCAACCCAGATCCAAAACGGGCGGAGAGGTTTGAGAGCGACAGCTCTGCAAAAGAACTTACATTAGAAAGGCACCTGCCCATTGCGAAGGAGCAGCCTTAGAGCCATAAAGAGAAGTGCCAGGACAGCTGGAAGAGGTATGTGAAGCAAGCGCCTTTTTCAAGAGAAAAAACACAAAATGTTTGTCTTACCTTGTAAGTTGCTGAGCACCACGAGGCAAACAGCAGCCGCCATCTTCCCCAGCATTGCGGCAATCTAAAACCAGGGTGTCCTCTATTCAAGTTACCTTGTCAAAGGACCTGATTCTTACACCAGCTGTGTAAAAGGGCCTTAATATGGGACTAAATTAGAGGTACACCTGCATTAAGTCCCCTTTACACTGGGATAAAAAGGGTTTGGTGTAAATGAGAGACAGGCCAATACATTTTAAAACAGTTACTTTACCGAGGACGCGCAGTGTGACTGGTATGGCCGTCTTCAATGAACCTAAAGAGCAGTTACACTTCCTTTTTTTTTTTTTCCAGCATGTGACCAGCCAACCACAGAACATGAGCTAACACTGGCTTTTGGATAGATATCGGCAAATGTCTGACCACTCACGTGCCAGAGCAACAAATTGACAAAAAGGTGAGCTCGTTAATATACTAATCTATAGGAGAAGGACACCCCAACATTAGTAGGGTGAGAAAACACAAACAAGGAAGCGGGGAGAAATCCCTACTGAATAGGCATTAGGCAGAGTGGCATCAGCATGACGTATTATAAAAGTTGTATCCGAGCCTGCGGGCGGGAGGAGAGGGGTGTAGCCCTGGGGAGGTCCCCGGCTGATGGCCGCTGGTGATGAGGGTGTGGAAGCAGGGAAATAATTAACAAGGATTTGAAGGGATCTTAATGCATGTCAGTTGGTTAGCATGAGTTAGGCTAGCTGTGACCCTAATGACGTGAGATTTGCAGAAGCAAGATAATGTGAGACAGACGAACGAACTGTGTAAAAAGTTATTACGACCTTGCAATGATAACCAAATATGCAGGCTTGCTTTTTCTAGTAGTGAGACAAATAAGATAGCAGAAAGGCTTATGTATAAACAAATGCAATTGTTTCTCTTTTACTGTCTCCATTATTGCTAGCTATTGTCTGTAACAAAGGTATAAATGCTTGTTGTAATTGTTTACCAATTGAGAGAGACCTGTCCGGGACAAGGGGCAACCCTGTTTCCTAGGACACTCCCTCCCTCTATTGTAATTACTAGAGAAAGAATAAAGTATTTGATTTTGCTGCACCCAAACAAAAAGCGAGAACTGAGTTTTTCTCCGACAAGGGGGAAGGTGAGGAGGAAGACAATGGCTAACGTTTCAGGTTGGTCTGCAAGTATACGGATGTTCCAATGGACATTCGGTATTGTCTCTACCTACCTTGCAGGATTCGAGTGTTTGTGACTTTGCTGAATGTATCAATGATTTATCACAAATACCGAAGGGTTCCTAAAGTGTGAGCGTCACGACTAGGCACAGCGGGGTTCCCAAGGGAACAGTAATTTTAATAAAAACCGAACCTGATTTGGGGCCTGGCAACCCTCATAGAATCATAGAATCATAGAATTCAAGATCAGAAGGGACCATTATGATCATCTAGTCTGCCCTCCTGAGAGCAATTACTTAAGAATTCCCAGTTATCAATATAATCAATACACAATCCATAGATTGGGCTACGTTATGTCTGCTTCTATTTACAGGCAGCAAAAGGAGGACCCATCGGGATTGCTCTAGTGCAGCGGTTCTCAGCCTATTTGCCATTATGGGCCACATAGGCAGCTCTCTGTGTGCTATGTGGGCCGCATCCACACAGTATATACACACTACCTGTATGGCCCTGAGGATGTCACATGAGCTGCAGCTGTGTGCTGATTGGGCTGCAAGCAGCCATGGGCCACGGGTTGAGAACCACTGCTCTAGTGAGTCTGTCCACTTAATAGAGCTGGCCCGAAAATGAGAATTCCTCTTTGCAAAAAGCTAGATACAGCTCTGTTGGGTGGGCTGTCAGTGTGACCCCTCTGCTTATATACCAAGGGTCTTCTTCCCCTTTTCCCCCGTGACATTAACAGGAGCTTTCCCATGAACTCCAACAGGCGTAAGATCAAACCCTCTGTGCAGAATTTCTGGTGATGTCAATGGCAGATGTGTCTAGAGATTGAAATTCACCCCCATGCCAAGTGCCAGGACAAAGTCTGCCCAATACTTACATCCCACTTAAACCTCATGAACCATTTGCAGTCAGAAAAAAGGGTACATTTGTCAGGTGCTTTGAGACCCGATGAAGAATGCTGTGGAAAAGCTAGGTATTCATATTCACAATATTTAGAGAGAAAAATTTGACCACATCGACTCATCAGAAAGTAGTATTTATTTTTCCTGGGCATTTGGCCTCACCTACAATACAATACAAGAGGTATTCCTCCCATAGCTACATCTCTTTAAATACATTATACCAGCTAAATATCTGGCCTCAATCAGCATAGCTCCATTAACTTCAATAGAGCTGTGCCAGGTTATACCAATTGAGGATCTGGGCTGGAAATTCTATACATACACACACACTCTGCAGAGCACCAGGACATTACAATTCCCCAGCCCTGCTGAACTTTCTTCTTGTAGCAGCAGTGGGCATGGAAAGTCCTTGCTCAAGGGCCAGAGGCGTACATATACAAGAACAGCCTTCAGGAGATGTATCTGAATCTTTGCATTTGCATCAGAATTCTTCTGACCACACTAGTTACTGTCGCCGGTGCTGAAAGGAGCTTCAGCAGAATGAAACTGATACGAATATCCTGCTCTCAACCATGACAGATGACAGGCTTTCTGCGCTTGCAGTTATCTCAATCGAAAACAAGATTGCCAGATCTCTGGACTATGACGCATTGATTAAACAATTTGCGGAGAACAAGGCTCGAAAGAAGCGCTTTGCCTAAATACGGAATACATGTACACTGTAGGCCTATGTATACATAATATGAACCCTGTATATTGTATAAAATAAATACCGCATTCCAGTTTCTGCATTGTAAGGGGTCCCGGACATATGTTCGGAGAGGGCCACGTTCTTTGTTGCTACGGCCCTGCTCAAGGCTCTCAATACAGCTTCCTATTAGTGATTCCAATTCATGCTTCACAGGGTGCAACTGGAGGGGAATATCCTGACCCAGGATTCAGATCATTAGGAGCAGCACACAAAAGCCATCACCCCCGCAAGTGTGGGAAGTCACTGGACAGTTCAAAACTTCCTCTTGATTCTCTCTATTCTGCCGGTTTGCATTTCTCTCAGCCAGGACAAACCTGGCTGGTCGGTTTCACCTCTGTTTCTAGTCAGTTTGACTCTTGCTCACTCCAACAAGACACTGGGCTCCCCTTGTATAAAATAAAACAATTGGTAATAGTCATCATCTTCCTCAGGATGACACGCAGTGGTGCAAGTAGAAATCATTTCTTGCCAGTACTGCACTCATGTGAGGGACACAAGGGAGGTCACGTGACCTCCCCCACGTGACCCTCCATGTGACTGGCAGAACATGCATGAGAACTGTCTCTGGACAGATAAGCAATTTATCAAAATCCCATTCTCTGATCTCTTGGGGACAAATCCTGTTCCCATTGAGATCAAAAGGAGTTTTGCTCTTGAGTTCAACGGGAACAGGCTTTGACATTTGGAAAGGAACGAACAAAACCACTCAAGCAAGGGCCATGTTGCTTATAGCACAGGTATCAAAGGCTGGCACACATTCAGGTTAATGGGCTTCTGTCAAGGTTCCCTCCCCACTCTGAACTTTAAGGTACAGATATGGGGACCCGCATGAAAGACCCCCCTAAGCGTATTTACCAGCTTAGGTTAAAAATACGCTGCCGCCACCACCACGTGTTTTAACCAAATGTTTATGGAGAGCCACTTGGAACTCTGCCTGTCTCCAAATATCTCCCAAGTCCCTAACCCCCTTTCCTGGGGAGGCTTGAGAATATCCCCTCACCAATTAGTCCTGGTGAACACAGATCCAAACCTTTGGATCTTAAAACAATGAAAAAATCAATTAGGTTCTTAAAAGAAGAGTTTTATTAAAAGAAAAGGTAAAAATTATCTCTGTAAAATCAGGATGGAAATAACTTTATAGAGTAATCGGATTTAAAGAGCCCAGAGGAACCCCCTCTAGTCTTAGGTTCAAAGTTACAGCAACCAGAGGTAAGCCTTCTAGCAAAAGGAACATTTATGAGTTGTTAAAACAAAGATAAACCTAACCCGCCTTGCCTGGCTGTTACTTACAAGTTTGAAATGTGAGAGACTTGTGCAGAAAGATTTGGAGAACATGGATTGATGTCCAGTCCCTCTTGGTCCTAAGAGTGAACACCCCAAAAACAAAGAGCACAAACAAAAGCCTTCCCCCGCCCCAAGATTTGAAAGTATTGTCGGAGAAAAACTCAGTTCTCGCTTTCTGTTTGGGTGCAGCAAAATCAAATACTTTATTCTTTCTCTAGTAATTACAATAGAGGGAGGGAGTGTCCTAGGAAACAGGGTTGCCCCTTGTCCCGGACAGGTCTCTCTCAATTAGTAAACAATTACAGCCAGCATTTATACCTTTGTTACAGACAATAGCTAGCAATCATGGAGACAGTAAAGAGAAAACAATTGCATTTGTTTATACATAAGCCTTTCTGCTATCTTATTTGTTTCACTACTAGAAAAAGCAAGACTGCATATTTGGTTATCTGAATTGCAAGGTCGTAATAACTTTTCACACAGTTCACTCTGTCTCACATTATCTTGCTTCTACAAATCTCACATCATTAGGGTCACAGCTAGCCTAACTCATGCTAACTAACTGACATGCATTAAGATCCCTTCAAATCCTTGTTAATTATTTCCTGGCTTCCACAGTATATTGTCCCCTTATTGGTCCTTTGGGTCAGGTATCAGCCAGGTTACCTGAGACTTCTTAACCCTTTACAGGTAAAAGGCTTTTGGTGCCTCTGGCCATGAGGGATTTTATAGTATTGTATACAGGAGAGTTGTTACCCTTCCCTTTCTAGTTATAACACGCACCCCAAATCACAGATAGTGTCGGACAGACGGTTCCACACTGGCTGTGATTTGTTCCTGGAGCGCTAGAAGAAAACAGAGTTAATAAGAAATATGCACCGCTAGACATACTATTGATTATATAAAAATTAACATGTTCCACATTCCAAGAACAATTTTTAAACCAGTTGATTCTGGGAAACTTTCATGGGAGAGTGCATCAGCCACTTTGTTAGAAGCCCGTGAAATGTGTTATATTTCAAAATCAAAATCTTGGAGAGCTAAACTCCACCGAAGAAGTTTTTTGTTATTTCCCTTGGCGGTATGAAGCCACTTTAGTGCAGCATGGTTGGTTTGTAGTTGGAAACGCCGTCCCCAAACGTATGGGCATAGTTTTTCCAGTGCGTACTCAATGGCGTAGCATTCCCTTTCGCTGATTGACCCGTGGCTTTCCCTCTCAGATAGTTTCTTGCTGAGAAAAACGACAGGATGGAATTCTTGATCCGGTCCTTCCTGCATTAAAACTGCTCCCACACCACGCTCAGATGCATGTGTGGTTACTAGGAATGGTTTGTCAAAGTCTGGGGACCTTAGCACAGGGTCAGACATGAGTGTCACCTTAAGCTGGTTAAAGGCCTTCTGACACTCTTAGTCCACCGAGCTGCATTTGGCTGTTTCTTTTTGGTTAGGTCTGTTGGTGGGGCAGCAATTTGGCTGTAGTGCAGTACAAATCACCTGTAATATCCGGTCAAGCCTAAGAAGGATTAACTTTGGGACAGGCCACTTTTGGATAGCATCCACTTTGGCCTATAGGGGGTTTATAGTTCCTTGACCCACCTGGTGTCCAAGGTAAGTCACTCTGTTTAGGCCTATTTGACATTTTTTAGCCTTAACAGTTAGTCCTGCCTGCCTGATGCGCTCGAAGACTTTTTCCAGGTGCTCCAGGTGTTCTGCCCATGAATCAGAAAAGATGGCCACATCGTCAAAGTAGGCGACGACAGATTCTCCCAATCCCACTAGGAGACCACCTACAAGTTTTTTAAAGGAGGTGGGTGCATTTTGCAGCCCGAAAGGGAGCACATTAAATTCATACAGCCCGACGTAGGTGATGAAGGCTGACCTTTCCTTGGCGGATTTATCTAGCGGTACCTGCCAGTACCCCTTGGTTAAGTCTAAGGTAGAGATGAACTGGGCATGTCTCCGTTTTTCCAATAGTTCATCTGTGCATGGCATTGGATTGTTATCTGGGCGAGTTATAGCATTTAGTTTATGATAGTCCACGCAAAAGCATATTTCCCCATCTGGTTTGGGAACTAGAACCACTGGAGATGCCCATGCACTGTCAGAGGGACGGATTACACCCATCTGTAGCATATCCTTGATTTCCCGTTCTATAGCAGTTTTAGCATGTGGAAACACTCAGTAAGGTTGAACTCTAATTGGGTGAGCGTTACTTGTGTCAATGGAGTGGTATGCCCGTTCGGTCCGTCCTGGGGTGGCTGAGAACATTGGGGCGAAGCTAGTGCACAGCTCCTTGATCTGCTGTCGCTGCATACATCCCAGGGTCAGGGAGAATTTCACCTCTTCCACGCCACCATCCACCTTTTCCTTCAGGCCACTCAGTGTCATCTCCCTGAGCTGTGAACTGACAAACTTTTAATTCTCTGGAATAAAAGGGCTTTAGAGAATTAACATGGTACCCTTTAGGCTTTGAATTTGAGGTGGGGAATGTTATGAGATAATTAACAGCTCCCAGGTGCTCTTGGACTGTGAAGGGCCCTTTCCATGACACTTCCATCATATGGGCCCGGAGCGCCTTCAAGACCATAACCTGGTCCCCTACTTTGACGGAACGCTCTCTGGTATGTTTATCATACCAGGCTTTTTGCTCTTCCTGAGCATTTTTTAGGTTTTCTCTAGCAAGGGCTAAAGAGTCTCAGAGGGTGTTTTGTAGGTTGTTTACAAAGTCCAGAACGTTAGTTCCTGGAGAAGGCACAAACCCCTCCCATTGCTGCTTTACCAATTGTAATGGTCCCTTAACCTCGCGGCTATACACAAATTCAAATGGGGAAAACCCTAAACTGGGATGTGGTACAGCCATGTAGGCAAAGAGCAACTGCTGCAACACAAGGTCCCAATCGTTGGAGTGTTCATTCACGAATTTACGTATCATGGACCCCAAAGTTCCATTAAACCTCTCCACCAGGCCATTGGTTTGATGGTGGTATGGGCTGGCAACCAAGTGGTTCACCCCATGAGCTTCCCTCAGGCTTTTCATGGTCCCAGCCAGGAAATTAGTTCCCAAATCGGTAAGGATGTCGGAGAGCCAACCTACCCTGGCAAAAATGTCTGCTAAGGCTCGGAACACACTTTTAGCCCTGGTGTTGCTTAGAGCTGTTGCTTCCGGCCATTGGGTAGCAAAATCCATGAAAGTCAGTATGTCCTGCTTCCCTCTGGGGGTCTTCTTTGGGAAAGGACCCAGAATATCCACAGCTACTCGCTGAAATGGGACCTCAATTATGGGGAGTGGCTGGAGAGGGGCTTTGGCCTGGTCTTGGGGTTTTCCAACTCTTTGGCACACCTCACAAGTCTGGACATAATTGGCAACGTCCTTGCCCATTCCCTCCCAGTGGAATGACCTCCCCAAATGGTCTTTGGTCCTGTTCACCCCAGCATGGCCACTAGGATGATCACAGGCTAAGCTCAAGAGCTTTACCCGGTACTTAGTTGGAACTACCAACTGTCTCTGAGGATGCCAATTTTCCTGATGCCCACCAGAAAGAGTTTCCTTGTATAAAAGTCCTTGTTCTACAACAAACCGGGATCGATTAGAGGAGCTGAGAGGTGATGGGTTGCTCCGAGCCACGTCCAAGCTCCCTGGAGGCTGTCACCTGCTTCCTGTTCGACCTGGAACTGTTCCCTTGATGCTGGAGACATCAGTTCCTCACTGGATTGTGGACCTGGGCTTGGTCCCTCTGGAAGCGATGCAGGTGATGGAGCTGTATCCACTGATGGTGAACCGCTCTCCACTGGTGCACCACGTTTTATTTCAGCTCCTGCTGAGCCTCTTGTGTAGGTTTATCTACTGTTGCCAGTGCAGGGTCGGTGGTGCCCTCTGGCGTTGAAGCTGTAGATGGGTTTGCAAGTGCTGGACTCAGTGCTGGCAATCGTTCTGGTGCTGGTTGCTTCGTCAGTTCCGGTTCTGGGACTGGCTTTGGCTGGGTTTCTGGGACTGGATCCACTACGGCTGTTGCAGTCATTGTCAGGGGATCTGGTTCCACCACCTCTGTCTGGGTCTCTGGTAACACAGATGGGGCCCTGGTGGAAGGCTCAGGAACAGAGATGGGTGTGGAAGCTTGCTTAGCCTGGCTGCGGGTGGCCATTCCCACCCTCTTGGCTAGCCAAATCTTCCCCCAGCAGCGTGGGGATGGGATAATCATCACAGACTGCAACAGTCCACATTCCTGACCAGCCCTTGTACTGGACAGGTAATTCCGCTGTAGGCAAGTTTGAAGATTTTGACATGAAGGGTTGAATCATCACTTGGGCCTCTGGGTTGATGAATTTGGGGTCCACTAAGGATAGGTGGATAGCTGACATTTGTGTTCCAGTGTCCCTCCATGCTGTAACCTTCTTCCCGCCCACACTCACAGTTTCCCTTCGCTCTGAGGGTACCTGGGAGGCCTCTGGGCCTGGGGACCTTGGGTGTGACTCCGGTATAATGAACTGCAGTCGGTTGGGGTTCTTGGGGCAGTTGGCCTTTATATGCCCCTGCTCATTACATTTAAAACATCGCCCAGCTGACTGGTCACTGGGGCGAGGTGGGTTGCTGGAGACGGGTGTGGTGGGACGATAAGGTGTCTGGGGCTTTCCTTGGGATGTAGGTGGGGCCTTGGGTTGCCTCCAGTGATAGGGTTTTGTTTCAGGTTGCCCCTTCTGGTATTTGCTCCAACTGCTATTAGTTTTTTTCTTTTCTGCCACCTCCACCCATTTGGCTCCAATCTCCCCCGCTCAGTTACAGTTTTGGGCTTCCCATCTAGGATGTACCTTTCTATTTCCTCAGGAAAACCCTCTAAAAACTGCTCCATTTGCATTAGGAAGGGCATCTCTTCTGGAGATTTAACACTAGCTCCTGATATCCAGGCATCCCAATTTTTCACAATGTGGTAGGCATGTTGGGTAAATGACACGTCTGGTTTCCACCGTAGAGCTCTGAACCGCCGATGGGCATGCTCAGGTGTTAGCCCCATTCTGATTCTAGCCTTGTTTTTAAAAAGTTCATAACTGTTCGTGTGTTCCTTAGGCATTTCAGTTGCCACCTCTGCTAAGGGTCCACTGAGCTGCGGCCTCAGGTCTACCATGTACTGGTCTGCAGAGATGCTGTACCCAAGGCAGGCCCTTTCGAAATTTTCTAAGGAGGCCTCGGTATCATCGCCTGCCTTGTAGGTAGGGAATTTTCTGGGCTGGGAAGCGGTACCTGGAGAGGGTTTGCTAAGGTTGTCTGGTATATCCTGCTTATCCCTTGCCCTCGCTAACTCCAGTTCATGCTTCCTCTCTCTTTCCCTCTCCTCCATCTCTTTTTCTTTCTCCTCCATAGCTCTCTTGTGGGCAGCCTCGTTGGCTTTCTTGAGTTGTTTTAATTCGAGCAGTCTCTTATGATTCTTTTTGTTCTCTTGTGCTTCCAGTCTGGCCAGCTTTAGTTTATTAGTGGCACTACTGGTACTCATTTTCCTGCTTTCTTGTGCTGGGTCACACCCCCTCTGCAGTTCACTGAAACTGGGATGCAGTCAGCTCAGGGGCTACTTAGTTAACAGAGACTTTCACAGCATTCAGTGTTCAGTCTTTCTGGGTCTAAGCTAGCTATACCTGACAGTTAGAAAGAAAGAAAAAAATCCAGCTTGTAAATTCCTTTGTTACTGTAACTTGACCCCTCTGCCTTCAGGCAGAGAAGAAGAAAAAAAAAAACTCTAACAAGAATCCTTTTAAAAATCCTGCTGTGCTTTTGGTTCAACAATGATCCCACTGATCTGCCACCATGTCAAGGTTCCCTCCCCACTCTGAACTTTAGGGTACAGATGTGGGGACCCGCATGAAAGACCCCCTAAGCTTATTTACCAGCTTAGGTTAAAAATACACCACCACCACGAAACATTTTAACCAAATGTTTATGGAGAGCCACTTGGAACTCTGCCTTTCCCCAAATATCTCCCAAGTCCCTAACCCCCTTTCCTGGGGAGGCTTGAGAATATCCCCTCACCAATTAGTCCTGGTGAACACAGATCCAAACCTTTGGATCTTAAAACAATGAAAAAATCAATTAGGTTCTTAAAAGAAGAGTTTTATTAAAAGAAAAGGTAAAAATTATCTCTGTAAAATCAGGATGGAAATAACTTTACAGAGTAATCGGATTTAAAGAGCCCAGAGGAACCCCCTCTAGCCTTAGGTTCAAAGTTACAGCAACCAGAGGTAAGCCTTCTAGCAAAAGGAACATTTACGAGTTGAGAAAACAAAGATAAACCTAACCCGCCTTGCCTGGCTGTTACTTACAAGTTTGAAATGTGAGAGACTTGTGCAGAAAGATTTGGAGAACATGGATTGATGTCCAGTCCCTCTTGGTGCTAAGAGCAAACAACCCACGAAACAAAGAGCACACAAACAAAAGTCCCTCCCCCGCCCCCAAGATTTGAAAGTATCTTGTCCCCTTATTGGTCCTTTGGGTCAGGTATCGTCCAGGTTACCTTAGCTTCTTAACCCTTTACAGGTAAAAGGCTTTTGGTGCCTCTGCCCAGGAGGGATTTTATAGTATTGTATACAGGAGGGTTGTTACCCTTCCCATTCTAGTTATAACAGCTTCAGTGTTCCTTTGCAGTTAACTTCTTAATGTTCATAAACCTGGTAGGTGCTGAGGTGGTTTAAAGCATAACACAGGTTGTTAGGTTTGCAAATCCTAAAAGGATAGCTCAGTGGTTTGAGCAATGGCCTGCTAAACCCAACGTTGTGAGTTCAATCCTTGAGGAGGCCACTTAGGGATCTGGGGCAAAAATTGGTCCTGCTAGTGAAGGCAGGGGGCTGGACTCAATGACCTTGCAAGGTCCCTTCCTGTTCTAGGAGACTGGTATATCTCCAATTATTACCTAACCTCTGATATTTTATTTATTATTTTGCTGGTCAGAATGTGGGAGGGTCTCCTCTCCACCCTCTGCTCATGAGGTTATGTATTATTTTGTAGCACTCTTCTGAACCCCAGTTGGAAGGAATTTTTTTTTCTCCAGTAAGTGTGGACTGATTCTTTTCTCTTAGAAGGCATGTAATTTTTTTCAGATTCACACTGATTAACACAAAAAACAATTGGGGCTGTTTAAACTTTCTTCAAATTCCATAGAAAATTAAGTTCAGTTATATTTTCCAGTACAGTGATGAAATGGGTGTGTGTATATACAAACATCAACATGCTTAACTACTCACTTTCCCCAGTATTTCAGTCTGTTTAGATGGAATATGGGAGTTGGGTGAGGAGCCATTCCAGCATATGTATGACTTATTAAAAGACAAATTGGAAGCAGAACTGTATCCTAAACTGCATTATGATATTGTACCCAAACATTGCACTTCAATGGGAGATTCAACTTCCTTTATAGGAACGGAATAAACTCCTGAAACTCTTACCACAAAAGTGGTCCATAGACATGCAAATAGTACCATTGTCTTCAGTGGAATTGATCAAATGATTAACGGGTTACAGGATTACTTAAGGAAGTTTGTAAATTGTTCTGGATGAAACTGACTATGCCGGAGCTGTCAGATCAGAAGGAGCGTCATTTGAATAAAGGTGTGCAGATGTGTGATAAGTCTTAGCTCTGTTGCTAAGGTAAGGAACATAGTTTCAGCAAAGTTCTTGGCAGATTCCTGAGGCAGCTAGTTTAAGGCTGTCCGTGTCCGGCATTATAATCTTCACTTATAGTTCTCTCACCCACAAAGCTGGAAAATGAGGCATTTGTTTTCTTTGTTTTGCTGCTCCAGTTCCAGTTAGCAAAATGCATATTACTAATTTGGCTGCAAAGAAGAATTCTGTGTACACGAGGGACAACACCTCATACCTGTCAGGCTGCAGAACTGGGCTGACATCAGAATCCAAACACCCTCTGGTCAGTGCAAGCAGAGGCATTCCTCTAATGATTTGGACTTGATGTGATGCAGTTTGAATGTCATGGATAATTCAGACCAATGGGGAGAAACGGAATAAAAAACACTGTTTAAACACCTTCTGTCCCCGTCCGTCCCGCCCCCCCCCCGCCCCCTTGAGGACTCCTGACCAATTTAAAGCACAATACATATGCTAACAAACTTAAACAAAGCCCTTGTGTAAGTTTGTTAGCATATGCATTGTGCTGTTAAAGCTATATAAAGAATGAATGCCCTCCCTAGCCCTGTTCTGCTCCTTTAAGGAAACGGGGGTGGGAGGCTAGCCCCAACTCTTTCTGGTACCTTGTATCCCCTAAAAATCTCTTGCCAATATTGTGTACTGGAGAGTACCACCCTACTTGCACTACTGATGACGAAACCCAATAGATACAGGGCGGTTACTGTGATGACGTCATGTTGGCTCTTCCTGCCATGTCAGCCTGTTACACCCCATCAGTGCTTGGTTACGGAGCATCTTGCTGCGAGCTGGGCCTGGTAGCAAAGCCATAAACCCAGAGTTGCTGCCTGCTCCTGGGGACACCTGCTCCCCGTAGTCCTCTTGAGTCCTGCACAGAGCAGAGCTCATGCGAGGACAGTGGGCTCATGCACCAGATGGCAGCTGTACTTGTAACTGCCTGGCCCTTACAGTTACTGTAATGTGAGGAAAGAGTTATAGAGTTATATTGAGTTATATTGAGTCACAAGAGTTATATTGTAATGTGAGGAAAGAGTTACAGTTAGATTAGAACTTGAACAGAGCAAAAGCGTTATGGATTGAAGGTTATCAATGGTTCGCTGTCAGAATGGGAGAATGTATCTGGGGGGTGGGGGCACAGGGGCCAGTCCTGGGCCTGCTACTATTCAATATTTTCCTTAGTGGCTTGGATAAGGGAATGGAGAGTGTACTTATAAAATCTGCAGATGACACCAAGCAGGGAGGAGTTGCAAGCACTGCGGAGGACAGAATTAGAATTCAAACCGACTGTGAGAAATTGGAGAATGGGTCTGAATTCAACAAGTGAAATTCACTAAAGCCAAGCGCAAAGTACTTCAGTTAGGAAGGTGGCAGGGAGCGGAAATCAAATGCACAACTATAAAATGGGGAGGTGGTAGAACTGCTGAAGAGGATCTGGAGGTTACCCTGGATCACAAATTGAATACGAGCCACCCTATGTGCTGCAGCTTCAAAAAAGGGTTAGTATTCTGGGGCATGTTAACAGCAGGGGCGGCTCTAGGAATTTGGCCGCCCCAAGCAGTCATGCCTGCGGGAGGTGCACCGGAGCCGCGGGACCAGCGGACCTCCCGCACGCATGACTGCGGAGTCTGCTGGTCCCGCAGCTCCAGTGGACCTCCCGCAGCTGCGGAGGGTTCGCTGGTCCGCGGCTGCGGTGGAGCATCCGCAGTCATGCCTGCGGGAGGTCGAGTGGAGCCGCGGGACCAGCAGACCCTCCGCAGTCATGCCTGCGGGAGGTCCGCTGGTCCCGCGGCTCCGGTGGACCTCCCGCAGGCATGACTGCGGAAGGTCCGCCGGAGCCGGCTGCCGCCCTGCCGGCAAAATGCCGCCCCACGCACGCGCTTGGCGCGCTGGGGTCTGGAGCCGGCCCTGGTTAACAGCATGTTGTAAGTAAGACACAGGAGATAATGGTCTCGCTCAGTTCAGCACTGGGGAGGCCTCAGCTGGAGTATTGTGTCCAGTTCTGGTGCCGCACTTTAGGAAAGATGTGGACAAGCTGGAGGGAAAGTCCAGAGGAGAGTGACAAAAATGATAAGAGATTTAGAAAACCTGACCTATAAAAAGTTAAAACAAAACTAGGCAGGATTAGTCCTGAGAAAAGAAGGGACCTGATAAGTCTTCAACTCTGTTAAGGGCTGTTAGAGAGGACGGGGTCAATGGTTCTCCGTGTCCACTGAAGGTAGAGCAAGTAGTAACAGGCTTAATCTGCAGCAAGGGAGATCCCAGTCTCTGTCTCATATAGAACTATCGTGAAGGTATTTTATGGAGCAGTGATGTGAGGAACCCATAGGTCTACACCTGCAAGATATTTCCCTTTTGTAGTTAGCATAAGGCTTGGAGGCCTAAGCATAAGTGAGTTACCCAACAGTAACCCTGAGCTATCGGGGAACTGAGAATATTGTGTTTCGGGGATTTGGGGTGTGGAAACCCTAGGAACAGGAACAGAAACCAGCTGTGGATATTTTATGATAGGAACATTTAGGTGAGTGCAGGGCCGCCCAGAGGATTCAGGGGGCCTGGGGTCTTTGGCGGCAGGGGGCCCCCGCCGCCGAATTGCCGCCGAAGACCTGGCACTTTGGCGGCGGGTCCTGGGGTGGAAGGACCCCCGCCGTCGAAGACCTGCCGAAGACCCACCCCGGGACCCACCGCCGAAGTGCCGGAATGGAGCAATGTCAATTTACACCAATAGAGGATCTGGTCCCACAGGCCTGAGAGGTGACTCCTTTCATCCATACACCTGTCCATGGAGTAGCTTGATGTAAAACAAAACCTATGGTTTAAACCAGCAGAGTGAACCTGGGTTGGGAGGACCACTGGGCACTTACTTGGGGGTTGGAGTTGATCTCAGCGTAGATGGTGTTTCCTACAATTCTGCTCTGGGCATTTCCATTCTGTACAGGGGGAAAACAACAACTGGGTTATCTTAGTCATGGGGAAAAAATAAGGGATTTAATTTCCTTCCTGTCTCTTCAGTCAGAATCACTGGCTCAACTGCTGAGAGAATAAAATTCAACCACCCTTTGGGGCCAGATCCAAGGTGCAATGAAATCAACAGGAACCATTCCACCGACTTCAATGAGCTCGGAATCAGGTTGCTACAGGATGATGGACCCATGCACGACAAGCAGCGCTGGGGGACTGCAAAGAAGTCATGCCGAAAAAAATTGATTAGCTTTTTAAAACACAGATACAAGATAATTGGATGGTGAGATTGCAGTAGAATTAATCTCTTTGGGGTTTCATAAGCCATTGGATACCATCTCTCCTTAAAGCTAAACTCACAAAGCCAAGACATACAGTGTGGATAGGCCACAGTGGTGCAGACTAAAAACTGACCAGTCATGGCACTCAGTCATGACAACCTTTCCACAGGCAAACATGCCCTCCAGATAGCTTGTTTGGAAGGCAGCAGCACATTTGCTTATTTGGTCAGGCCGTCAGCAATCACTCTGATAAATCTGTGGTCACCCAGAACGTCTCAGTAACAGCAGGGACAGAGCTCAGAGCAGTACAGGGCCTATGACACACAGGTGAGTTCTGATTCCAGTCAGTAGACGACAGTGGTGTATATACACATTAACTAAGTGTTACACCTCTGATTTTTATGCTGCTTTTTATACATTAAATATCTGTACTTTTATTATGAAAAACCCATTGCTCAGCTGACATTAGCTCCGCTTATCCAAGAAACTCAGAGAAGTGAAACATAACAAAACAAGAAAGACGAGACGAATACAGGGAAAGTATTTTAAGACGGCGGCAGCTCCAAATGAGTTCCAGGGGGCAGCAGGGGGATCAGAAATCAGAAAGGGAGTGGCTATGCTCAAAACTGGCCAGAAGGTGGCAGCAGGTGGTTATGAATGAATCCTGCATGCTGCTAGACATTCCATTGACCTGTCTGGAAAATATATTTCTTATTTCAGCTCTTACAACAAGCGTATTTCTATAGCACTTCTATTCTGCAGGACTGCAAAGCAATGTACACACTACACACAGGGTTTTACTTCCCCCATCCCTGCAAGGCAGCCCCCTCTGGGGTAGAACATGGCAGCTGCTTAACAGCTACACAGCAACACAAGTGTTTAGATGGGAAGTAAAGAATGCCTGTGGCATTTGAAACTTCAGAGGGAATTTAGGCAGGTAAATTATAGTCACCCCAACTGCATCCAAACCCCAGGGGAAATGGCACTGGAGTGGGAATCAGGAGACTTAGGTGTCACTCCCAGCTTTGAACTTGAGCAAGTCATTTCCCCCACTTTGTGTCTCAGTTTTCCCATCCATAAAATGGGGGTAATGATCTTGACCAGACTTCATAAAGCATGTTGTGATCCACAGCTAAACAGCAGCAACAGAAGTGCTAAGTTACATATTATTACATGGGGCTTTACAGGGCATTAGCGCAGAAGTCTCTGTTTTCCCCTTGTGCTTGTGTTGAGACAGGGACGCTCAATGAAAGTGAAAGGTGACAAATTCAAAGCCAATAAAAGGAACTAGTTTTCCAGTTAACGCATAATTAGACTGTGGAACTCACTCCCACAGGATGCCATTGAGGCCAAGAAGCGAGTAAGAGTCGAAGAGGGATGGGAGACATTTATATGGAGAACAAGGATATTCAGAGTTATAAAAATTAAGGCAAACAGAATTTTGGAAGGGATAAAAACCTCATTCTTCAGGGCTTAAACTAATCCCAGACTATTAGGGGTGAAAATGAGGCATTCCATGATAGCTGGTTATGCCACACCTGCCTAGAGAAGGGTTCTTCCCCCTTCCAGAGGCATCTGGTGCTGGTCACTATCACAGATGTGATACTGGACCAGAGGGGCCTGGGTCTGATCCAGTCTTGCAATTCCCATGTTCCTAGGGACGGTTTTCTAGCTGATCTGGGTGGGAAGGCTGTCAGTGATAGCGTTCTTTATGGAAAAGCAGGGCGGCGCTCCACAAGACTCACTCTCTGCTATAGATTTCAGCCTTTGCCATCATTAAGCCGGGCGAGCTGTAACAATACTGCCCTGGCCTTGTCTACAAAGGGGGAAAACAAAGGGATTCCCTCAGGACTCACTGCATTTCCTCTGGAGCGGGAGCCCTCCACTTCCTCATAGATGGTGAAGGGCGAGTCACTGTCTTTGGAGGAGCCTTTGAAGAGACAGAACAAAGCGACTTGTGCAAGAGACCCCATCGCATCCCAGTCTCAGGGTGAAAGTTACCCCAGACAAAGCCCTCTGCTCAGGGTTGCACAGGGTGTGGGCCGCTTGCCACTAACAGATCACCCTCAGCCCTGATGCTTCCCAGCCAGCCACCCACCCTGGTCCCAGTGATCTTAGCATTTCCTCTAAGACTCTTGGCCTCCTACCGCAGCATCAGGTTCCAGACTGCAGTGCAGTAAATCAGGACAAGCATTTAAAAATCTATAGACACGAGGCAGTTTCAGGGGGTTACTATGGGTTTACTGGGCCAATTTCTCATGTCTGATTCATAGATTTTCAGTCCAAAATGGAGTCAGAGGTCCAGTGTGACCATCTGGCCTGACCTCCACTGTAACAGGTGTCAGCAGGGAGGACTGATGATGCATAGACAGCTCTCGCATGTGGCTCTCATCTTAGGGCTAGTCTACACTTACCTGCCGGGTCGACACGGTGAGTTCGACTTCTCGGAGTTTGAACTATCGCGTCTAATCTAGACGCGATAGTTCGAACTCCCCGCGCGCTCCGGTCGACTCCGGTACTCCACCACTGCAAACGGCGGTGGCGGAGTCGACCTCGGAGCCGCGGACTTCGATCACGCGGCGTCTGGATGGGTGAGTAGTTCGAACTAGGGTACTTCGAGTTCAGCTACGCTATTCACGTAGCTGAACTTGCGTACCCTAGTTCGACCCCCGCCCTTAGTGTAGACCTGCCCTTAGTGGTTTTCATGACCTGAAAGTGACGTTTCTCTACTGGTTGAGCTTCTTTTTAACCACTTACTTCGCTTTTTCCGATGCTTGCAGAGGAAGATGAGGGCAAGCGCCATGAGCAGAAGCAGCAGCCCCAGACCTGCAGCAACAATTGCCCACAGTGGGACTTTCTGAAAAAAGTCTGTAAGAGAGAAAGGTGAAAAGCCGAGCGAGCTCTCGTTACACTGCAGAATGCCAAAGCCTTTCCTGACCTTTATTCTCCACCCTACTTTATAGCATTTTTATGATGGGCTAGTTAATGGGCAGTAGATCAATTGTCATAGAGCCCAACAGACTGCTGAAAAATATTGCCAACCACTGGTATTCAATAAAATCATAAGTTAGGGTTACAAAATCCATGTTGGTTTTTTTCTTTTATTTGCCCTCTGGTTTCCAATCCTCTAGAGTTCACTTGGGTCATATTTTCAGGTTTGTCTCCCAAACCCACTGATGGCTAGAAACTTACTTTAAAAAAAAAAAAAAAAAGAAAACTGAGGGTCTCACCTTGTCACCTGAGTCCAGGAGTTGGAGCTTTAATGAAAATGCTTAAGGTCGTAAGACCTGCAACAAAATCACAAGAGCTTGCAACACTAGCCTATGGCCTATAACCATCTGTAACACCTTCTACAGATGTGCTCATACACATACTACTCATATCCTTAGCATGCTACTGGCCAAATGCAGCGGCAAGGCTGTCCAATCTAATCACTGGGACCCAATTCAGAGACTTTTAGCAAAAAATAAAACAAACAAACAAAAAACCACCAAAATTTTTAAATAAAAAACCCCAACAAAATAGACTTTTTGACATCAGTCTGTTTACTCACCCAAAATACTCCCTACTATGGCTTATACAGGCCAGGTTCCTCTATATAAGGTGACATTTCCTCATCAGCCCTACAACTCTCACTCTCTTGCTCAGCGGGAGTCAGGAGTTTTATAAAGGGTTTTCCTACCCAGAGTCCATTGCAGAGAAAGGAAGTCCCTCCCCTGTTTCTCTGGGTGATTGCCAGTTTGGCTGGCCAATCAGTTCTCTTTCTCTCACTTCTAGTTCTATAGGGACATCACCCACAATGCTTGTGTCATAAATAACCAGATCAGGGTTAAGGTCTCTTTTCCCTGGAAAGGGTTAACATGTAGTACCTGGTGACCACCTGACCAGAGGACCAATCAGAGACGAGATAATTTCAAATCTCTGTGGAGGGAAGCCTTTGTCTGTTTTTTTGTGAGAACTCTTTTTGGATCTAAGGGAGAACAGTCATGTCTCCAAGTTCTCCTGGAGTAGTTTCTACTAATTAATAGTGAGTATTAATTAGAAAGGCGAATTAGTCTTATGATTTGATTTCTATATTTGCAATTGTGTGTTTGCTAAAGGAAATGCTTTATTCCTGTTTGCTGATATTGCTTTTACTGAGAAAGGGGGAGGGGGATTCTCTCCAGAGATTGATAAGCTTAGACCCTATGAGTGTCCAGCTTGGGCTCATAGAGATTCTGTATTTTCTTTTTTATTCTTTAATAAATTCTTTTCTATTAAGGACTTGTTTGGTCTTTCCTTGGGTGGATTCTCAGGGAAAGAGAAGGGGGAGGTATCCCTCTGTAGTTAGATCCCGGTATCTCTCCTAGGAAAAGGGAGGGGGGGAGGAAGCAGGGGGAATGGTTTATTTCTCCTGGGTGTAAGAACTCCATGGATTTGGGGCTCTTGGAATCCCCTAGGATTTTGGGGAAGGACTGTGTCTCAATCCACATTTCCTGATTGAGTGGTGGCAGCTTACTAGATCTAAACTAGGATTTTAGTTTAGAGGGAAACCAAGTCAGGTCCCCACATTGGAACCCAACAGCTCCAAGTGGGGGTGAGACCTAGGACATGGTGGCGGAATACATGCTGGTCCTCACTTTGAAACCCCCCAGTTTCAAGTGAGGGTGCAGACCAGGACAGCTTGCGACTAGAGTGGGTAACAAATGTTTCATTGAAAAGATTTCACCAAAAAATGGCATTTTTTGAAGGAAAAAAACCATAGATTTCAGTGAAATTTTATCAAAATGCTTCATTTTTCCTCCGATGTCAAAACATGTCACTTTCAGAATGAAATGTTCTGCTTTTCATTCTGAAACAAATTTCTGCTATTATTTTTTTTAAAGTTGAAACGGTCAAATAGGGCACAATGTCCTCAGCTGACTGAAATGAAATGTTTTGATCGACCTAAGATGCAACTTTTAAAATTTCATTTGGGAGGGAAATTTCAATTTTGTTTTGCTTTGTTCCACTGGGGCTCTGTAGGTGTTACCTCAATTATAATTATAGCAAAGAGACACTCCCCGAAGAGCTCATAATCGAGAGAAATAATGGCAGGTCTGTTCCCTTGAACAGCACCACTAGTTTCCTGAGGTCGCCCTTCCTACTACTGAACCAGCTTAACCCTCCTTAGCCCCCCAGAGCACTGCGCCAAACCCTCCCTTCCAAACACCATACCGTGCAAGCCCCCGCCCCCCCCAGCACCGCGCTGCCCGACGTCCCCGCCCCTCCGAGCGCCATGCCACCTGAAGTCCAATCCCCCAAGCACCGCGCTGCCCCAAGCCCCGTCCCTGAGCGCCGCACGGCCAAAACAAAAAAAACCAACCCTCCAGCGCTGCCCTAACGAACCAAAAAAAAAAAAAAGAGTGCCACCCCTCCCCAAGGTGCCGCCCCAAGCACGTGCTTGGTCGGTTGGTGCCTGGAGCCGGCCCTGCTTACAAACCTCCAGTGATGGGGATTTCACAACCTCCCTGGAAGCCTGTTCCAGGGCTTAACTATCCTTAGAGCTAGAAAGTGTCTCCTAATATCTAACCTAAACCTCTTTTGCTGCAGATTAAGCCCATTGCTTCTTGCGCTACTTTCGATGATCACGGAGAACAATTGATCACAGTCCTCTTTATAACAGCCCTGCACATATTTAAAGACGGCTGTCAGGCCTCACATCTTTTCTCAAGACTAAACAAGCCCAGTGTGTATTTAATCTTTCCTCACAGATCAGATTGTTTAAACCTTTTGTCATTTTTGTTGCTCTCCTCTGAACCCTCTGCAGTTTGTCCCCCTCTTTCTTAAAATGTGGTGCCCAGACCTGGACACAGGATTCCAGCTGAGGCCTCACCAGTGCTTGGTAAAGTGGGACAATGACCTCTGGTGTCTTACCTATGATGCTCCTGTTAATTCACCCCAGAAAGACATTAGCCCTTTTGGTAACTGCATCACATTGTCGAAGAAAAACTAAGTTCTCGCTTTTTGTTTGGGTACAGCAAAATCAAATACTTTATTACTTTCTCTAGTGATCACAAGAGGGAGAGAGTGTCATAGGAAACTGGGTTGCCCCTTGTCCCGGACGGATCTCTCTCAATTAGTAAACAATCATAGCAATCATTTATACCTTTGTTACAGACAATGGCTAGCAATCCTGGAGACACTGAAGGAAAACATTTGCATTTGTTTATACATAAGCCTATTCGCTATCTTATTTGTCTTCAATACTAGAACAGAAAACAAGACTGCAGTTTACAAGGTCGTAATGACTTTTCACACAATTCACTCTGTACCACATTATCTTACAGCATATCACAGCCTAACTCCTGCTAAATTAGCTAACATACATTAAGATCCCTTCAAACCTTTATTAATTAATTCTTGGCCTCCACAACATTATTGACTCATTCAATTTGTGATCCACTGTAACCCCCAGATCCTTTTCAGTAGCACTACTCCCTAGCCAGTGGTTTTACTTGCAAACCTGTGCAGACTGCGTGTCCCTTGCACTGGGAACAGAAGATAGTCTGAGGTTTGTGGTGGTCCTTCACACGTGTTTTGACCAAAAATTGGGTTTTTTTTGTTTAAATAAAATATTTTTATCAAGAGCATCTGCTTCTGGTGGAAAATTTTGAATTTTGTGGGGGAAAAAAACCCACAAAAATAAAAAAACATGGGCTTTGGCCAAAAATGTTCAGGTTTTGACTTGTTGATGGAAAGTCTAAATGTTGTGTGGAAAATTTAGATTAAAACAATTTTGTTGTTATTTTGTGTAAATTTTCCCCATGTTCAGGGTGGGGGGGAGAAATGTTTCCCAGCGAGCTCTACCTATCCCACAATCCCTGCCTCACTTCCCAGCTGCCTCTGCCCTGTGTGACAGTAGGCAAGTCACAACACTGCTCTGTGCCTCAGTTTTCCCAGTTGTAAGATAAGGGTGAGGCTACTGCCCTCTTTTGTGAAGTGCTTGGAGATTTCCAGCTGAAACATGCTATATAAGAGCTATTAGTCAAACAGAGAACGAGCCGGAGTATTGGAAACACACCAGTACCACTGAAACCTAGACCCAGAGCCCCATGCATTGCAAATGCTAAGTTGCAGAAGACACTAAATCCAAACATTTATTCTACTGAGGACTATTTACCTGTGGCTGGGGAGTCGCACAATGGTTTGACATCTGCAGTGTCTGCGGCCCAGCTGGCTCGGTTACTAGCGTTACATCTGTAGAAGACGTCACTGCTGTCTGTATTAATCACTACGTGCAGCAGGGATTGGCTCCCAGGGAGCTGATGGTCCCTCTCAGACGGGATCCGGGACGTGCTTCGGGACCAGCTGTAGGTGACTCTGTCAGCGCCAGGCACCGAGCAGGACAGGGTAACGTTGCACTGGCCGAGCTCCGGGTGGACAGAGAGCACCGTGAGGTTTGGCTGCCGCACTCGGTCTGAAAGGAGAGACCCTGGTGAGAGATGCTGAGGAAGGCAGCTGCCGTCAGTGACACACACTAGGGGAAAATGTGATCTTTGCTACTCACCAAACACAGAGACATGGAACTTTGTGATGTCTCCACGGCCTCCTCCAATGTCAATTCTCAAGGTATAGAGGCCACCGTCTGACTTCTTAACGGGATCAATCTGCAGTGAGAGATTCTCAGGGTGGAAAGTTACTCTGTTGATAAAATGTGGAGATGACCCAAGGTCAGCGGGTTCCCCTTTATTAAATGTTACAATCCGATACCTCTCTGCTGAGTCTAGTGTCACCTCCCAGGTGATTTCTGCCCAAGGCTCCGGCAGTTTCACTGGCTGTAACTGAACCGATTCCTCTGCAGTTGCAGCCACTTCCATTTCTTTGCAACCTGGGGGTTCAAAAATACAAAGAGCAGGTGAGTGAAGGGTTAACTGGATCCCGAGTTTGTCAGGAAAACGTGGGATAAAACAGGATCACTTCCTGGCCTGGTGTAGGTGGGTGGAATTTAGTGCTGGTGAAAGGTGCTGAGCTGATCAGCCTGGAGTCCTCTATTAAACAACAGAGTGGCTGCACCCCAGGCTCCCCTGACTGGGAATGGTTGGGTCATTACACTCCTCACACCTTCTATGGGCCATCTCAATTATCACTTCCAAAAGTTTTTTTCCTCCTGCTGACGATAGCTCATCTCAATTGATTAGACTCTTCCTGTTGGTATGCATACTTCCACCTTTTCATGTTCTCTGTATGTATAAATATCTCCTGTCTGTGTGTTCCATTCTATGCATCGGAAGAAGTGACCTTTAGCCCACGAAAGCTTATGCTGAAATAAATTTGTTAGTCTCTAAGGGTATGTCTACACTACCAGAGAAGTTCGATTCTACTTAAATCGAATTTGTGGAACCGATATTACAAACTCGAACGTGTGTATCCACACTAAGGACAGTATTTCAACTTTGTGAGTCCACACTAACGGGGCAAGCGTCGACATTGGAAGCGGTGCACTGTGGGCAGCTATCCCACAGTTCCCGCAGTCCCCGCTGCCCATTGGAATTCTGGGTAGAGCCCCCAATGCCTGCTGGGGGAAAAAATGTGTCGAGGGTGGTTTTGGGTAACTGTCGTCATTCAACCGTCTCTCCCGCCCTCCCTCCCTGAAAGCGCCGGCGGGAAATCAGTTCGCGCACTTTTCTGGTGAGTGACAGCGCGGACGCCACAGCACTGCGAGCATGGAGCCCGCTGCGATCATCGCTGCACTTATGGCCATTGTCAACTCCTCGCACCTTATCGTCCACCTCTTCCACAGTCAGCTGCTGAGAAATCGGGCGAGGAGACTCCGGCAGCACGGTGAGGACATGAAGTCTCAGAGTGGCACAGACCTCTCAGAAAGCACGGGATCCCGCGCCGTGGAGATCATGGTGGCAATGGGTCATGTTCATGCTGTCGAACGGCGATTCTGGGCCCGGGAAACAAGCACTGACTGGTGGGACCGCCTAGTGCTGCAGGTCTGGGATGAATCACAGTGGCTGCGAAACTTCAGGATGCGTAAGGGCACTTTCCTTGAACTCTGTGAGTTGCTGTCCCCTGCCCCGAAGCGCAAGGACACCCAGATGTGAGCAGCCCTGACTGTGCAGAAGCGAGTGGCCATAGCCCTCTGGAAACTTGCCACGCCAGACAGCTACCGGTCAGTAGCGAACCACTTTGGCGTGGGCAAATCTACCGTGGGGGTTGCTGTGATGCAAGTAGCCCACGCAATCATTCAGCTACTGCTCTCAAAGGTAGTGACCCTGGGAAACGTCCAGGTCGTCATAGATGGCTTCGCCGCGATGGGATTCCCAAACTGCGGTGGGGCTATAGATGGAACTCACATCCCTATCCTGGGACCGGACCACCAGGCCAGCCAGTATTTTAACCGAAAGGGCCACTTTTCAATGGTGCTGCAAGCACTGGTGGACCATAGGGGATGTTTTACCAACCTCAACGTCAGATGGCCGGGCAAGGTTCATGTCGCGCGTGTTTACAGGAACTCTGGTCTGTTTAGACGCCTTCAGGAAGGTAGTTTCTTCCCGGACCACAAAATAACTGTTGGGGATGTGGAGATGCCTATAGTGATCCTCGGGGACCCAGCCTACCCGCTAATGCCCTGGCTTATGAAGCCCTATACAGGTGCCATGGACAGTGACAAAGAACTCTTCAACTACCGGCTGAGCAAGTGCATAATGGTGGTGGAGTGTGCTTTCGGACGTCTCAAGGGGAGATGGCGGAGCTTACTGACTCGCTCGGATCTCAGCGAAACCAATATCCCCATTGTTATTGCAGCTTGCTGTGTGCTCCACAATCTCTGTGAGAGCAACGGGGAGACCTTTATGGCGGGATGGGAGGTTGAGGCAAATAGCCTGGCTGCTGATTACGCCCAGCCAGACAGCCGTGCGATTAGAAGAGCCCAGCGGGAAGCGCTGTGCATGCGGGAGGCTTTGAAAGTTGGGTTCCTCAGCGAGCAGGGTAACCTGTGACTATTAAGTTTGTTTACAGAGAAGCTGAACCTGCCCCCGTTTCTTTACCCAGTTACTGTTGACTATCCTCTGCAGTTACATACCCCGTTTCCCCCGATCCCCCCTTCCAACATATGTTTAAAAATAAAATACATGGAACTTTGTTAATTAACACCGTTTTCTTTATTACTGATTTCGCGGTAAAGGGTTGAAACTGGGACGCAGACTGTGGTGGGTAGGGTGTTTAGTGATGTAAAGACTGCTTCTAAACTCGAGGAATGACAGGCTCCTGCTCCTGGAGCAGTCCGCAGTGGCGGACTGGTTGTTTCAACGGAGCCTGCCACCCCTCCTTTTCGGGACTCTGTGTGTGGGGGCTATGTGACTTTGTGGCGTGGGAGGACAGTTACAGATCAGCTGCTGCGTGGCTCTGTGATCCAGGATAAGGACCGCTGCATAAGATCTCTAACCACCCTCCCCCGCCACAAAGTCACATAGCACCCCCAAAACAGAACATGAAAACCACCTCCCAGACTGACCAGGGTGCCTAGTGACTGCACTGTGTGTGTGACCTGCTGCTGAACCTGCCCCCGTGTCTGTACCCTGGTAAAGGTGACTGTCCTGTCCAATTACCAACCCCCTTCCCCCCCTTCAAACACAGTCTCCTCTAAAAGAACATGACAGAAACAGTAATTAACAGAAAAGTATTTTTTATTATCAACTAGACAGTTAGGGGATTAAACTGGGACGGGGGCTTAGGTGAGGCGGGAAGGAAAGGACTTATCAAAATTTTGGGAATGAGAGCCTTCTTGTACTTGAGCACTCTGCAGGGGTGGAGTGACAGTTTTCACGGCCCCTGCCGCCCCTCCTTCTTGTTATTTTGGGTGAGGGGGGTATGGGACTTTGTGGCGGGGGAGGGCGGTGGCAGATACAGTGCAGTGGGGCTCTGTTCTCCTGCCTCCGGTCCTGCAGAACATCCACAAGGCGCCGGAGCGTGTCCGTTTGCTCCCTCATTAGTCCAAGCAGCGTTTGAGTCGCCTGCTGGTCTTCCTGCCGCCACCTGTCCTCCCGTTCGCTGTGTGAGCGCTGGTACTGCGACATGTTCTCCCTCCACTGGGTCTGCTGGGCCGCCTCGGCTCGGCAGCAGCCCATAAGTTCTGAGAACATCTCGTCCCGTGTCCTTTTCTTTCGCCGCCTAATCTGCGCCAGCCTCTGTGAGGGGGATGCCGGGGTAGGTCGGGAGACAGTCGCAGCTGTGTGATGGGAAAAAGGGAGTGAATTCCTTACAAAGATACATTTTTGCGAACAATGAACAGAGTCTAGTCTGTCGCTGTGAACAAGACCATGCACAGCACCTCTCTCATGCGCACTCAGGACAAGTTCGAATTTTCGGCCTTCACATTCAGTGCCTGGGGTCTTGCAGTGGAGATCAGACAAGCGGGGCAGGACAGCAGAATTCGTGGAGCAGGCAGACATGGTAAGCCGTAGACTTTTGGCTGCTTAAAACTTAATTTATAGCAGTGCCCTCCTGTCACGGTCAAAGCAATGCTCCGAGCGTTGGCCAGTTCCTGCTGCCGGCAATCGGGAAAGCATTAACTCTGTGTTGTGTATTTGGTTGTCATGGTTTTGTTGCTATGGCAACTGAGTTAGATTATTATGGGTTAGCTCAACCGGTTTCAACCGGCTGAGGTGCTCTCTGTATATATGTAAATAAAATGGAGGTTTTGGTTAGCTGCCTGCTCTCTGGCCTCAAGTGATTGCTTCCTACACCGGCTGCCCCAAGGATATAACACTCTGCCCCTGTCCCGCCTCCACCGCGTGGCTGTAAACTGCCGGTTACAGTTATGTAAAGGAACAGGCAAGCAGTCCCAATACTAACATTCCCCTAATTCAAAGCAGGTCACCATGAGCGACATCCCCCTGCTGAGGATCAGTGAGACAGATAAAGACCGCATGCTGCGTGAAAGCCAGCAAAAACCAGGGCCCTATGCCGCCATGCTCTGCGAGGCAATGATACCACAGTACCTGAGGATAGCCTGGCGCGGAAAAGTGTGCTACCATGGAGGACGCAATAAGGCCGCTCTTCCCAGGAACCTCGTGCGGAGGCTTTTCGATTACCTCCAGGAGAGCTTCGTGGAGATCTCCCATGAGGATTTCTGTTCTATCCCCATTCTTTTCAGATAGTTAATATTCCTGTTCTGTTAAAAATAAATGTTTACATGTTTAAAGCACTTACCGACTGATCCTTCCCCTGATTCAGGGTCCGGGTTAACGGCCGGGGAGGGTTGATAGGGGATCTCTGTGAGGGTGATGAAGAGATCCTGGCTGTCGGGGAAATCAGCGTTGTAAGCGCTGTCGACTGCCTCGTTCTCCTCATCTCCTTCCTCAACTTCCCCGTCCGGGAACATCTCTGAGGAACCGGCCGTCGACACTATCCCATCCTCAGAGTCCACGGTCAGTGGTGGGGCAGTGGTGGCAGCCGCACCAAGAATGGCATGCAGTGCCTCGTAGAAGCGGCATGTCTGGGGCTGGGATCCGGAGCGTCCCTTTGCCGCTTCGGTCTTCTGGTAGCCTTGTCTCAGCTCCTTGATTTTCACGCGGCACTGCATTGCATCCCGGCAGGATCCTCTCTCTGTCATGGCTTTGGAGATCTTCTCGTAGGTCTTTGCATTCCGTTTTTTGGAGCGCAGCTCCGACAGCACAGACTCATCGCCCCACACAGCGATCAGATCCAAGACTTCCCGATCAGTCCATGCTGGGGCCCTCTTTCTATTCTGGGATTGCATGGACACCTCTGCTGGAGAGCTCTGCATTGCTGCCAGTGCTGCTGAGCTCACCACGATGTCCAAACAGGAAATGAGATTCAAACTGGCCAGACAGGAAAAGGAATTCAAATTTTCCTGGGGCTTTTCCTGTGTGGCTGGTCAGAGCATCCGAGCTCGGACTGCTGTCCAGAGCGTCAACAGAGTGGTGCACTGTGGGATAGCTCCCGGAGCTATTAGCGTCGAATTCCATTCACACCTAGCCTAATTCGACATGGCCATGTCGAATTTAGCGCTACTCCCCTAGTCGGGGAGGAGTACAGAAATCGAACTAGAGAGACCTGTATGTCGAACTAAATAGCTTTGTTGTGTGGACGGGTGCAGGGTTAATTCGATTTAACGCTGCTAAATTCGACATAACCTCCTAGTGTAGACCAGGCCTTACATTGAGACCCTGCCGGTTTGGTGTGCGAGATCACACATGCAGCACCCTCTTTTCCCATACCAAGCACCTGTTGGGTTGGCCATTTAAGAGGAGGGGCTGTACTGGCCGCGAATGCATCCCAAGTCTTCAGGGCAAATTAATCATTGTGGAAGAAAACAAGTCCTCACTCTGTGTTTGTTAGCAACAAGTCAGAGACAGTTTATTATGAGCAATTGCAAGGGAAGATTGCGGTCGGACGGGGGGGGGGGGTCCCCCGGCCTTAGGCAGATCTTCCCCCTACAGGCAGTATAAGACAAGTATTTACACTTTCCCGTTACATACATCAATGGCTAACAGTTATCCTTTGTTAATACAAACTCCCTTTAGACACGCCCTTATCTCAAGGTTTCTGCTTAAATCCGCATTCCATCCTTATCAACTAAAAGCGAGGCGATAAACGGCACCTCTTACAACTCTTGCATTGTTAGGGTTAGGGTTAGGGCTGCCTTTCATTCTGTCCTTAAATTGACTGAAACATTTACCCTGCTTTTAATTCTGCTGCCATATCATTAAACGCGCTTGCTTTTAAACCATGCATTATATTTACACAGATGCACTCACCAGAGGTGCCTCCTCCGGCTTCATGGTCCATGAGCTTGGGCTGGGCGGGTATTGGCTCCAGCGTGATAAACAACTCCTGGCTGTTGGGAAGAATGGTTTCTCGGCTCGCTAGCCTCCTCCTCCTCCTCCTCCTCATCCCTATTGCGTGAGACTGCCCCCTTGCAAGTGTCCATGCACAGGGGTAGGGTAGTGGTGGGGAGCCCCCCCTCGCATTGCATGCAGCTCATCATAGAAGCCGCATGTCACACACAAAGTGCTGCAACATGACACTGAGGCAGGGGGAGGGGGCGAGACTCTGCCTGCTGGAAGCCAATGGGAGCAGCTAAATCAGGCCCAGGTGCCCAATCAGCCGCTCCACACGCCGCACCCATGACGGGAAGGAGGAAAAATCCCAGACAGTTGCACCGGCCCTGGGCAAACCCGACAGCCCCTCCCCGCCGCTTGCCTGCGGGCCGCACCGCGAGCCCACGCGGGCTGCATGTTGTGCAGGCCTGTCCTAGCCTCTGTTCTGGCTTTTCCAGGCCTTAATTGCTGCTCAGGGTTAATTAAAGCCACAGCTGTCCTGTAACGCCCTCCCGTCCAGGGCAGGGTTTGGGGACAGGTATTTTGCTACCCATAGACACAGGACTTGGTGTTGGATGGGTGATTTCACTTGAGCCTTGTGCCTCCCTGCTTTAACCCACAAGACTCCTGGCTCCCAGCCCTCCCTGCTCTAACCACCAGCCCCCACTGCCCTCCCAGAGCCAGGGAGAGAACCCAGGAGTCCTGGCTCCCAGCCCCCCCACTCTAACCACCAGCTCCCACTCCCCTCCCAGAGCCGGGGAGAGAACCCAGGAGTCCTGGCTCCCAGCCCCCCCTGCTCTAACCACCAGCCCCCCTGTAACGATGCTGCCTTTTGTGGGATATTTATGAGAATATCAATTCAGGACAGATTGTTTAGAGCAGGGCAGTCACTTCCCTAGGCTGGGGTTCCTTTGCACACCAAGGGAAACCAAACCCGCCAAATGGAGATGACTTCGGTCTCACCCCACTGGCTGACCACAAGTCACACAAGCAATTCCCTCAGACACTCCAGTATCCCCACCAGTGCCGCTCGTTATGGGGATGAATGGTTATGAAAACCAAGACCCCAGTAAAAGAAAAAAGGTTGCCTCGATCCCAAAGGACCAAGGCCCAGACCCAGGTCAATATACAAATCAGATCTTACCCACAAATCACAGTTTCCAGTCCTTTAGAATCTAAAATCTAAAGGTTTATTCATAAAAGAAAGAAATCTAGATGAGAGCTAAAACTGGTTAAAGGAATCACTTACAGACAGTAATGGCAAAGTTCTTGGTTCAGGCTTGTAGCAGTGATGGAATAAATCAGGCTCAAATCAAGTCTCTGGAGTCCATCCACAGCTGGGATGGGTCAGTCAGTCCTTTGTTCAGAACTTCAGTTTATAGCAAAGTCCCTCCAGAGGTATGAAGTAGGATTGAAGACAAGATGGAGATAAGGCAGCTGCCTTTTATAGTCTCCTCCAGGTGTAAGGACACCTCTTTGTTCTTACTGTGGAAAATTACAGCAAAATGGAGTTTGGAGTCACATGGGCAAGTCACATATCCATGCATGATTCAGATCTGTACCGACAGTAGCCAGGAAGATTTCTTATGTGGATTGGAGTCTTCCAAAGTCCATTGTGAGTTAAGTGTTTCTTGATTGGGCACTTAACTTGCAAATTCCTTTCTCAAGAAGCTGACCAAATGCTTTACCAAGGCTACTTCAGAATTAAAACACATTGAGATACAAGTACATAGCCAATATTCATAACTGAAACTAGAAAAATGATACATGCATCCAGATAGCATAATCATAATCAGCAAATCATAACCTTTTCACAGACACCTTACACAACAATCTTTGCTGCAAATATATAGCAGTGGTTGCAAAAACGATCTATACAGTTACAGGTTATGTCAGTAACATCACACCCCCTCTGCTCTAACCACCAGCCCCCTCACACACCCCAGATCCAGGTATAGAACTAAGGAGTCCTGGGTCCCAGCACCCCCCTGCTTTACCCACTAGACTCCCCTCCCCTCCTCGAGTCAGGTATAGAACCCAGGAGTCCTTGGCTCCCAACCCCCCTGCTTTAACCCACCAGCGCCTCCCAGAGCCAGGGAGAGAACCCAGGAGTCCTGGCTCTCAGCCCCCTGGGCTGTACCCCACTAGACAGAATCAGCCATTCAGAGTGGAACTAGTCTGTGGTTTATTGCCCCCGGACAAGATCGCAGGGACAGCGTTGCCAGCGGCCGTGTGGGGCGCAACCCTGGGGCTCGCCGGTCGGGCTCAGATGGACGTGCTGTTCTCGATTTGTTGGGGATCCAGGTAGCGGTAGGGGATGGGCAGGGATTTGTTCCTCTCTTGGATCTCCTGGGAGAGCTGGGCCAGGCGCCCCTGGAAGGCTGCGATCAGCCGCTTGGGCTCCTCCTCTGTGAAGTGCTCGTCGGGGTACGTGCCCAGGGGTCTCTGCAAGGGAACGGGAGAGCAGTGAGGGACAACACGGAAGGGCTCCCTCACCTGGTGCTGAGATGCAGCCACCTCTGGGGTGGGGCAGCTGGTTACCCAGGGACCCCTCGCCCGGCGCTGAGATTCAGCCACCTCTGGGGTGGGGTGGCTGGTTATCCGGGGACCCCTCGCCCGGCGCTGAGATGCAGCCACCTCTGGGGCGGTGCGGCCGGTTACCCAGGGACCCCTCGCCCGGCGCTGAGATGCAGCCACCTCTGGGGTGGGGCGGCTGGTTACCCAGGGACCCCTCGCCCGGCGCTGAGATGCAGCCACCTCTGGGGTGGGGCGGCCGGTTACCCAGGGACCCCTCGCCCGGCGCTGAGATTCAGCCACCTCTGGGGTGGGGTGGCTGGTTATCCGGGGACCCCTCGCCCGGCGCTGAGATGCAGCCACCTCTGGGGCGGGGCGGCTGGTTACACAAGGATCCCTCATGTGCCCTAGAGCACAGGGAAGGTGTTTAACAGCTGTGTAGCAACACTGGGAAGAGTTCAGGCCAGGGAGGGAAGGAGAATCCTGTGGCCGGTTGAAACAACACGGTGGAATTTATGGGTGTTTGAACGGAATCCCCCAAAGTGCAGCTGGGCCGGGACACCTGGGTTCATGCCCCGGCTCATGGGAAATGTCAGCGGGTCCTTTATTGTTACCACAAGGGGGGGGGAGAACTCAGCTGAACGGCTCATTAAAGAGACACCCCCAGTCACAGCCCAGCGCCCCCTAGCGCCACCCTGGGGCCAGCCCCGCCTGCCAGGGGAGAGCACCCCCTGCCGAGCCCCCCGCCCTGCCCCACAGCGCCCCTCTGCCGCCCGGGGGCCAGCCCCGCCTGCCAGAGGATAACGCCCCCTGTTGCCCCTGCTCCGCTCCCTTCCCCAAAGCGCCCCCTAGCGCCACCCTGGGGCCAGCCCCGCCTGCCAGGGGAGAGCGCCCCCTGCTGCCCCTGCCCCACGGCCCCCCATAGCTCCCGTGTCCTCACCGAGTCCCCCAGCTCGCAGCAGAGGACCCAGAGGGTGTAGATGGTGATGCTGGTGCTGTTGACCTCCGGGATGGTGTCCAGGTAGCTCTCCAGGGAGGAGGTGCCCTTAGCCTGGGGCGGGGGGTTCCTCATGGAGGACGGGAAGTTGGGCATCCAAGCGCCGAGCTCGTACTGCGGCCCAGAGAGACCCCCCAGTCAGAGCAGCCGGGGACCCCCCAGCCCAGCCAGGGATCCCCTCCTCACCCCGCCCAGGGGGCACCAGTACAGGGAAGGTCTGGCTCAACCAAGAGGCCTGGGCACCCGGGGCTTGGTCGGAATCTCTCCCACGGCCAACGGGTGGGAGAATCAAGGGGGAGGGGGGTTGGGGTACTGAGTGCGGCAGTGGGGGAGGGTCCTGGGGGGCTGGGGCAGGGTCCTGAGGTGTCCAGGATCTCACTGGGGTTGGGTGCTGGGTGGGGGATTGGCCGCTAGAGCAGGGTCCTGGGGATTGAGGTGTCATTGGGGTGGGGTGCAGGGTGCGGGTGTTGGTGGCGGGATGCCAGGTCCCCATGCTGGGTGCCGGGATGTCAGTGGCTGGACCCCAGGGCCCCGTGTGGGGGGTGCAGGGTGGGGGTGTCGGTGGCTGGACCCCAGGGCCCTGTGTGGGGGGTGCAGGGTGGGGGTGTCGGTGGCTGCACCCCAGGTCCCTGTGGGGGGTAGGGAATGAGCCCCCCCCTCCGAGCACCTGGCTGGCCTCTCCCTACCTGCCCGTTGCTGAGGGCGGCGTGCCGGGCCGAGCAGCAGTAGATCCACATGGTCAGGTACTTGATGAGCTCAGGGACGCTCTGCAGGGACGAGGGGAAGCCTGCGGGATGGAGAACGGGTGTCACTGACCTGGCCCAGCCCTGCTCTGTGGCCTTGGGCTGGGACCCCTAGAGTCGGGTTCGATGCCTCCCTCTGCCGGAGCCTCCCCCAGTGAGTCGCTCCCCTGCTCCGGGTCTCAGCTCAGCCACGCGCCATCTCCCTGCCCTGCCTGTTCCCACGGCGGGGCCGTTCCCAGTCACCCCACAGCCCCATCCCACCACTGTGATCCAGGCCACCCTGTCCCTGCAGGGTCGCTGGCCCCATTGACTCCGATGGAGAGACACCAATTGACACCAGCTGGGATCTGGCCCCATTGACGCCAATGGAGAGACACCCATTGACACCAGCTGGGATCTGGCCCCATTGACTCCAATGGAGAGACGCCCATTGACATCAGCTGGGATCTGGCTGACAGACACGCAGTCTGGAGATGTCCCCCAGCCACCCCTGCATGGAGCCCGGTGACCAGCGGCTGCAGAGCTCTGGGTTCACATGGCCCTTACCAGATGCCTCGTTCCCCAGGAAGCCTTCATGGAAGATCTCGTCTGCCCAGGCCTGCAGCTCGCAGTCGGCCAGGACATGGGCGTCGCTGCGGTAATAGTGTCTGACGATGCCGGAGACGAAGCTGGAAAGAACAGAGATGTGTCGGCCTGGATGGGTCGATGCAGGCCACATCACTCCCCAGTGCACCAGCGTCACTCAGCCAGCATCACCAAACAGCCCAGTGGTACTGTGCACCCTGGCCGTTACCTAGTGTCCCCTCCACTTCGCCCTTTCCTAGCTGTGGGAGCATGGCCTGGTGGCTAAGCCGCCGGCCTGACCTCCAGGTGATCCTGGATCTCGTCTACAGCAGAGTTGAAGTTTTCATTTCAAATTAGACTTGCTCTTGTGGAAGTTAATACATTAAATAAGCATCGCCATTGACACAAAACATCTTGGCTTGACTGAAACCAAGTGTTTCCATTCACCCCCAATGAGACCTTTTCCCGGAATTTGATTTGGGGCAAAATTCCCAAAAGTTTGACTTTTCCTCTCCATTCTTGTGTATTTACAAGTTTTCATTCATTTTTCCTAAGCCAACCAATCTACCACACAAAGTAAGTGACGGGGGTTAGGATAAAGGCAGAGGAGGGGATGTGACATAGCTATCTTCAGTGTCTACATTGATCATAGACCTCTAATAAATCAGTCCAAATTGCTTTGAATTTTTCATGCATTCCCTTTCTCTGCAATGCCAGCCATTCGTTAGCTGTGTGATAAGCCAGATCACCAAGCCAGGCATCAATATTTGATGGGGATTGACTTTTCCATTGTGGTAGGGTTACTTTTTTAGTGCCCAAAGCTGCCCATTGGCACCACACTGCCTTGTTACTAGGGAACCTCCAGATATCAGGAATAGAATCTGTGACACACTGTACCTCAAAATAGCTCCCTGGAAAACCCATATGCGTCATTCATCAGAAGGGACCATTATGATCACCTAGTCTGACCTCCTGCACAACGCAGGTCACAGAATCTCACCCACCCATCCCTGTATCAAACCCCTATCCTATGTCTGAGTTACTGAAGTCCTCAAATCGTGGTTTGAAGACCTCAAGCTGCAGAGAATCCTCCAGCAAGTGACCCGTGCCCCACACTGCAGAGGAAGGCGAAAAACCTCCAGGGCCTCTGGCAATCTGCCCTGGAGGAAAATTTCTTCCCGACCCCAAATATGGCGATCAGCTAAACCCTGAGCATGTGGGCAAGACTCACCAGTTTATATCCATTTGTTCTTGTGTCCACATTGGTACTGAGCTTGAATAATTCCTCTCCCTCCCTGATATTTATCCCTCTGATCTATTTATAAAGAGCAATCATATCCCCTCTCAGCCTCCTTTTGGTTAGGCTAAACAAGCCAAGCTCTTTGAGTCTCCTTTCATAAGACAGGTTTTCCATTTCTCAGATCATGCTAGTAACCCTTCTCTGTACCTGTTCCAGTTTGAATTTATCCTTCTTAAATATGGGAGACCAGAACTGCACACAGTATTCCAGATGAGGTCTCACCAGTGCCTTATATAATGGTACTAACACCTCCTTATCTTTGCTGGAAATACCTCGCCTGATGCATCCCAAGACCGCATTAGCTTTTTTAACGGCCATATCACATTGGCGGCTCATAGTCATCCTGTGATCAACCAATACTCCGAGGTCCTTCTCCTCCTCTGTTACTTCCAACTGATGCGTCCCCAATTTATAACCAAAATTCTTGTTATTAATCCCTAAATGCATGACCTTGCACTTTTCACTATTAAATTTCATCCTATTACTATTACTCCAGTTTACAAGGTCATCCAGATCTTCCTGTATGATATCCCGGTCCTTCTCTATGTTAGCAATACCTCCCAGCTTTGTGTCATCTGCAAAGTTTATTAGCACATTCCCACTTTTTGTGCCACGGTCAGTAAGATTAAATAAGATTGGTCCCAAAACCGATCCCTGAGGAACTCCACTGGTAACCTCCTTCCAGCCTGACAGTTCACCTTTCAGTAAGAGCCATTGTAGTCTCCCTTTAACCAGTTCCTTATCCACCTTTCCATTTTCATATTGATCCCCATCTTTTCCAATTTAACTAATAATTCCCCATGTGGAACTGTATCAAATGCCTTACTGAAATTGAGGTAAATTAGATCCACCGCGTTTCCTTTGTCTAAAAAAATCTGTTACCTTCTCAAAGAAGGAGATCAGGTTGCTTTGGCACGATCTACCTTTTGTAAAACCATGTTGTATTTTGTCCCAATTACCATTGACCTCAATGTCCTTAACTACTTTCTCCTTCAGAAATTTTTCCAAGACCTTGCATGCTGCAGATGTCAAACTAACAGGCCTATACTTACTCAAATCACATTTTCCCCCTTTCTTAATAATAGGACCTATGTTAGCAATTCCCCAGTCGTACGGTACAACCCCTGAGTTTACTGATTCATTAAAAATTCTTGCTAATGGGCTTGCAATTTCATGTGCCAGTTCCTTTAATATTCTTGGATGAAGATTATCTGGGCCCCCCCCCGCCGATTTAGTCCCACAGTGAGGGAGGGGCGGACTGGGAAACTGGCCAGGCTTCTGACCAGGGTGAGATGGTATAGTCCTGGTGTGCAAGGCTGGGGAGTACTAGCTGGTGCCCTTCTCTGTGTGAGTCATGAGTGGCTCAAGGAGCTTTCATGCAATGTAGCTGGGTGCGTGGGGGCAGGTGTCTGAAAAAGAGCCATTTGGGGAATTCCAGTTTTTTTTAACTCAGAATTCTTTATGTGGCAGGAATAGGGCCGCCCAGGGGCAATTTGCCCCAGGCCCCAGGTCCTTCACTCGCTCCAGGGGCACCGGAAAACTCTTGCAAGACCCAGGTCCCCCGAGCTCCTTCCGCTCCAGGTCTTTGGCAGTGGGGGGGGGGGGCGGAAGGACCCCTCGCCGTGAAATTACCGCCAAAGCGGGACCCGCCACCGAAGTACTAGGTCTTCGGCGGAAATTCAGTGGTGGGGGCCTCCCGCCACGGGTCTTCGGGGCTCATCGGCGGCGGGTCCTGGAGCGGTAGGATCCCCCCACCGCCGAATTACCGCCAAAGCGGGGGCCCCCTGCTGCCGAAGACCCCAGGCCCCCTGAATCCTCTGGGCGGCCCTGGGCAGGAAAGCCGTGTTTCCAAGCAACTCTGAGCCAGTGGGAATGTTCCACATGCCATCTGCTTCCTCGCCACCCTCTGCCCCGGCTCCTGCTCCTTACCTCTCAATGGCCGACCAGATCTTCAGCCCATCATCCCTGTAGTAGTAGTTGGGGATGCAGTCAACCCCGCGCTCGTGGATGTCATCAGGGAAGCAGAGGGAGTTGTAGGTCAGGCAGGACATGCCCTTGGCCATCAGCACCTTGGTCCCCTCGATCCCCGAGCCCATGCCCTGGGAAGGGAGCAGAGACAGAGCCTTCAACCTCTGAGCCAGCGGGCGGGTTAGAATGAAATATCATCACGACCTATTTCAGCGCAATGAGACAACTGACAATACACCCCCGTGACAAATGTGCCTCCCCGATGTTTCACTTTGCGTTGTACCCCAGAAATGACCAATCACTCGCAACCTCCGGTGTTTGTCCAACCAGTTCTTAGAAACCTCCAATGATGGAGATTCCACAACCTCTGTGCTTGCTCCAGAGTTAACTTTCTTTAGAGAGAGAAAGCTTTTCCTAACATCTAACCTCAATCTCCCTTGTTGAAGATTAATCCCATTTCTTCTTCTCCTGCCTTCAGCAGGACCAGAGAACAATTGATCATCGTCCTCTTTGTAACATATTTGAAGACTATCAGGTCCCCACTCTCGGTCTTCTTCTCTCAGGACTAAATGTGCCCTTTTTTTTTTAACCTGGCCTCATAGATCAGGGTTTCTAAACCTTTTATCATGTTTGTTGTTCTTTTCTGGACTCTCTCCAATTTGGCCACTTCTCTCCTAAAGTGTGATGCCCTTTCCCCACCCAGTTCTCCAACTGAGGTCTCACCAGGGCCAGACAATGACCTCCTGGGTTTTACTCACAACACTCTCGTTAATACAGACTAGAATGATATTATCCTTTTCCCCAAGTGTGTCTAATTATTGCCTTATATTCCACTATAATTTCCAGATCCTTTTGAGCAGTAAGACCCCCCCAGCAGCCAATTATGTCCCAGGTGGGCATTGGATTTTCCCTTCCTCAGTGGTGCACTTCCCACTTGTCTTCATGGAATTTCAGCTTGTTGATTTCAGCCCAATTTTCCAAGCTGTCACAGTCGCTTTGAGTTCTAATCCTGCCCGTTGAAGTGCTTGCAACCCCTCCTGGCTTGATGTCAGCCTCAAATTATATCAACAAACTCTCCTCTCCGTAGTCCAAGTCATTCATGACAATAATGAATATTGCCGAACCAGGCCTGACCTCTTGTGGGACCCCACTAGATTCCCTGTTTGACAGCTGACCATTGAGAACCCACTCTTGGTGTCTGGTCTTTCAACCACCCATAGTAATTCCATTCAGCCCAAATTTCCCTGGCATGTGTCAAAAGACTCAAATCAAGATGCAAAGAATCCTGTGGCACCTTATAGACTAACAGACGTTTTGCAGCATGAGCTTTCGTGGGTGAATACCCACTTCGTCTGATACTTACTTGCATCCGACGAAGTGGGTATTCACCCACGAAAGCTCATGCTGCAAAACGTCTGTTAGTCTATAAGGTGCCACAGGATTCTTTGCTGCTTTTACAGATCCAGACTAACACGGCTACCCCTCTGATACTTGAAATCAAGATATATCACATTGTAGCGGGCCGGTGTGGCTCCCCTCCTCCCCGGGGAGGGTTGAGCCCCGGACACAGGAAGGGGCGGGGCTACAGCGTGGTGAGCCCGCCCCTCAGAGGGTCAGACGGCGACCCGGAAGGATAAAAGCCGGGCCTTCCAGCCCAGTCAGTGCCCAGCCACCGGGGAGAGCAGACCTGTCGGAGGGAGCTCCTGACGGAGGAACTGCTGGAGCCCCGGGCAGCTGCCTGGACTGGCCGGAGAGCACCCTACCCCGCTACTGGGAAGACCTGCCGGAGCTTCCCCGCGCCACCTACGACGAGGAGCCCGTAGGAGCTTCCCCGCTACCGTGCTGTTACCCCGAGGAACCCCCGGAGCACGATGGGCCGGACTTCCCTGGGGAACTACCCGATCTACCCCCCAGCCCGGGGGGTGAGGAACCCATGCAGTGGGACTTCCCGGCACCAGACGCCGTGGACCAGGTAGGACAAGAGGGGGATATTGGAAGTGGCCCGGGGGCAGCCGACCTCAGTCAGGCTGCTGACCAGACCGAGCCCATGTCAGTGTGTTGCGGTCAGGATCCCCACTGACCGTCAGCGGTGACGACCGCTGCCTAGGGCCCCGGGCCGGGACACAGTGGAGTGGGTGGGCCTGTGTCCCCCCTGCCACCCCACTCACGGGTGGCAGTTATCCCCCTCTCGTTACTGCTCAGCCCCTGCAACCAGAGGCCTGAGCCCCTGTACTGTTCCCTGCTCAGCCTGCCGCAAGAGGCCTGAGCCCCTGTACTGTTCCCTGCTCAGCCTGCCGCAAGAGGCCTGAGCCCCTGTACTGTTCCCTGCTCAGCCTGCCGCAAGAGGCCTGAGCCCCTGTACTGTTCCCTGCTCAGCCTGCCGCAAGAGGCCTGAGCCCCTGTACTGTTCATTGCTCAGCCTGCCGCAAGAGGCCTGAGCCCCTGTACTGTTCCCGGCTCAGCCTGCCGCAAGAGGTCTGAGCTCCTGTACTGTTCCCTGCTCAGCCTGCCGCAAGAGGCCTGAGCCCCTGTACTGTTCACGGCTCAGCCTGCCGCAAGAGGCCTGAGCCCCTGTACTGTTCACTGCTCAGCCTGCCGCAAGAGGCCTGAGCCCCTGTACTGTTCACTGCTCAGCCTGCCGCAAGAGGCCTGAGCCCCTGTACTGTTCCCGGCTCAGCCTGCCGCTAGAGGCCTGAGCCCCTGTACTGTTCACGGCTCAGCCTGCCGCAAGAGGCCTGAGCCCCTGTACTGTTCACGGCTCAGCCTGCCGCAAGAGGCCTGAGCCCCTGTACTGTTCAGTGCTCAGCCTGCCGCAAGAGGCCTGAGCCCCTGTACTGTTCCCTGCTCAGCCTGCCGCAAGAGGCCTGAGCCCCTGTACTGTTCCCTGCTCAGCCTGCTGCTAGAGGCCTGAGCTCCTGTACTGTTCCCTGCTCAGCCTGCTGCTAGAGGCCTGAGCCCCTGTACTGTTCACGGCTCAGCCTGCTGCTAGAGGCCTGAGCTCTCCTTGTACTGTTTGCCGCCCAGCCCCTGCACCAGAGGGCCTGGGCCTTTCCTAGACTATTGGTACTGTTTGCAGCTCAGCCTTGCAGAAAAGGCCTGAGCCCCCACTGACTCTGTCTTTGTCATCTAGCCTTAAAGGGACAGGACAGAACCCCCGTGAGACCAGCGGGCCGGTGTGGCTCCCCTCCTCCCCTCAGAGGGTTGAGCCCCGGACCCGCCTGTTACACACATCTACTGCTTCTCCCCAGCCACAAGGCCAGCAACGCTGTCCAAGAAGGAAATTAGGTTGGTTTGGCTTGATTTGTTCTTGACAAATCTATGCGGGCCATTTCTAATCCTATGATCCTCTGGGCACAAATTGATTGTTTAATAATTTGATCCAGTATCTTCCAGTTAGACTGACTGGTTTATAATTCCCTGGGTCCTCTTTGTGCTTTTTTTCGAAGGCAGATGCCGTGTTTGCCCTTCAGCCCGCTGGGACCTCACCCGTCCTCCAGGAGTTCTGGAAGTTAATTACTAACAGTACCGATGAGCTGAAAGCAGAGGTTGTGCCCGCAGAGCCGTATGGTGCACACACCAGGACCAACTGAGATGGAGGCTGGAAATGCTCTCCAGGAGGTTCCCAATGTGGTTTTCATTGCAAGACAATACGGGAAGAGAGCTTCAGGGGTTCCAGATGAGGCTGGGACCTCGGAAACAGGCACATTTTACTCCAAGTACATGGCTCTGGGAGGGGAGTGGGGGCTTTTGGTTAGAGCTGGGGGAGCTGGGAGCCAGGACTCCCGAGTTCGGTCCCCAGCTATGGGAGGTGAGTGGGATCTAATGGTTAGAGAAGAAGGGGCTGGGAGCCAGGACTCCTGGGTTGTCTCCCCGGCTCTGGGACAGGAGTGGGGGCCTAGTGGTTAGAGCAGGAGGCGCTGGGGCCCAGGAGCGGGGATTGGGAGCCAGGACTCCTGAGTTCTCTCCCCAGATATGGAAGGGGAGCGGGGTCCAGTGCCCCTGACCGTGGGGTCCTCTCACCCTTTCGATGATCTCTCCGCGTCTGAGTAGCAGGGTCCTGCCCATGACATTGGTGTGCAGCGTGTAGCGGGTGTGGGGCAGCAGCAGCTAGAGAGGGGAAGAGACAGGGGTGGGTGAGGGCAAGCAGGGAGCCACTCCCCACCCTCACCCCTGCACGTATCTGGGGGGTAGGGGGCAAGGACCTGGCCCCTCCAAGAAACCAGCAGCAGCTCCTTCTCCCTCTTCTTCCACGAGGTCAGGAAGGTGCTGGACCGCGATGGGTAGAACACGGCCAGCGTGGGGCACGCCCAGCCTGGCACGCCAGGCACAAGCACCCGCCAGGCACATGCACGTGCAGCTGGGCACAGCTGGACGCCGGCAGCGGGGGCCCGTCTGGCACGCTCCCCCTGCTGGGCTCTTCTCTCCTGCACATCTGGGCACAGCTGGCTGGGGGTGGGGGGGCAGCCCGGCCCCTCTCTCACCTTGAAGAGCGGGTGGCACATGGGCAGCTGGCGCAGGGTGGCCAGGGCGAAGGCCTCGTCGATCAGGTGGGTGAGCAGCAGGTGGCTGACGGCCTCGTGCACCAGGAACTCGGCGTAGCGCACCCAGGTCTTGGCCAGGATCCAGTCCCACTCGGCGTCGCTGGGCAGGAAGATGGGGCTGTCGGGGCCTGGGCACTGGCTGAGCTGCGGGGGGAGAGGCACAGCAGGGGTGTGGGGGGCGGGTTGGCGCAAGCCGGGGGTGTGAATCCTGCTGCTTCCCCCAGGGGAGCCCAGGGGCTGGGGCCCGGGGGCCAGGATGAGGGGACATGATGGTGCAGCAAATCCAGTGTTAGGAAGAGGCGACCCACAGAGCTGGGGTGTGTGTGCACACACGCAGAGCTGGAGTGTGCATATACAAGCAAGTGGGCACACGCATGCAGACACAGAAGGGTGTAGGGGGATAAGGGAACCAGGACTCCTGGTTTCTCTCCCTGGCTCTGTAAGGGAAGAAGTGGGGAGGTCTAGTGGTTACCGCGGGGGAGGGCGGGGGCTGAGTTGCAGGACTCCTGGGTTCTCTCCCCGGCTCTGGGAGGGGAATGGGGTCTAGTGGGTTAGCACAGGCGGGGCTGGGAGCCAGGACTCCTGGGTTCTCTCCCTGGGCCAGTCCCTTAGACGACAATGCCCAGCCCTGGGACTGTGTAGGGGTGGGGGCTGCATGGGGGCCCCGCCAGGCAGCGTGTGGGGGCTGTTACCTGAATGGCTATGGGGATGAGCTCCCCGGAGGGCTGCAGGTGCAGCAGGCAGAGGGGCGCGGCGATGTACTGCTGGTAGCCGTTGATCGTGTTGGCCGGGACGCCCTCCAGGATTTTATAGTCAGCGAGGAAGATGTTCCCTTTCTGCAAGGCACAGGGGGAGCAGAGCAGAGTCGGGGGCCAGTGCATCTGGGGGTGCAGAGTGGGGGCCCCAGGGCACAGGGGAAAGCTGGGATGCCAGTGCTGTGAGCTTCCCCACAGCAGTGCCCTGGGACTAGCCCCTGGAGCTGAGTGGCCAGTGCGAGCGCAGCCACTGGGGCTGGAATTGGGCCCGCTGGACACCGCTGACCCGTGGCTGCTCGTGCCTGGAGTGATGCTGGGGAGGGAGCCAAGAGCTCAGACCGTGGCCGAGTCCCCCCAGGGGTGTCCCCGGCGCCCCACTTACCTCCAGCTCGTCCTGCAGGCTGCTGCTCTCCCCCAGGGAGGAGGCCACCATGGCCGGCGTGACGGGGAAGTTGCAGGGGAGCTCCGTGCAGCGCCGGATCATCACCGGGTGGACCCCGTTCAGGAACTGGTACCCGAAGAACGTGTCCTCTTGCCAGTGCGCCCGCACGTACTCTGGGGGGACACGGGTAGGGCAGCCGTGGGGTTAATGGGCCGGGACTCAGGGGAGCCGGGTTCGAGTCCTACCCTGGGTGCCTGGAGCAGCTTGCGGCGTCTCTCGGGCCCACGGCCTCCCCCTGCTGGAGAACGGGGCTAACGGTCCAGCATGAGGGGGCCCTGATCTCAGTGAGAGTCTGGGCAGCACCTGGCACAATGGGGTCCCCGGTTAGGGGAGGGGAGGTCTGGGCAGCACCCGGCACCCGGGGGTCGGGGTGGTCTTGTCAGGGCCTGGCACAAGCAGCACTGCTGTCTCTAGCCGCTTGCGTCACACCCGTCCCAATCACCCTGCTCTGTGTGGGGGGGCTGCGGTGGGCCCAGGCGAGCAGGACTCAGGGGAGGCATTGGGGGGTCACCCACCTGTGATCGGGGTCTTGTTGAAGCAGAAAACCTTGTTGATGTTGTCCAGCTTCGCCCAGGAGTTGGTGCAGCTCAGGAAACCCTTCAGTCGCAGCTCCACCTGCCTGGGGGCGGGGGGGGGCAGAGAGACATGTGAGATGGGGATGGCCGTTTCTGCCCCCGACAATAACAAATAGGGCCCCCCTTTCCCTCCCCCCCCCAGAGATGCACTGGTGGCAAAGTGGAGCCACACTTGGGGAAGCTTCCCTCTGTCAGAGCGATGGGCTCAGGCTCTCAGCAGACTCAGGCAGCATGGCTGGGTTGGTTACACCTGAGTTTTCAAGCTCTTCTCCCCTACAACAAGGACTAGAGTGAGTAATATGGGATGGGGGGTGTCTGGGGATGGATAGACAGACAGATAGGTTGATGGGTGGGGATAGAGAGAATGAGAGAGAGCAAGAGAGGGAGAGAGAGAATGAATGTGTATGGGAATAGATAAAGTTAGGGTATAGAGTAGGGCTAGGGGTTAGTCCCTGGGGCTAGGCCTCGGGGGCTGGGCTGCACACACACATGCCTCCCACACTGCGGGAAGGTGAGTGTCATGGAGAAGGGTCAGAGTTAAGGTTATGGAAAGGCGTCAGGCTACACGGTCGGGTTAGGGCTAGGGAAGGACTATAGGGCACAGGTAGAGTGAGAGAAAGGGTATAGGATATGGGTTAGGGTAGGATTAGGCAGGCCCGGCTCCAGACCCCAGCACGCCAAGCGCGTGCTTGGGGCGGCATGCCGCGGGGGGCGCTCTGCCGGTCGCCGGGAGGGCGGCAGGCGGCTCCGGTGGACCTCTCACAGGTGTGCCTGCGGGAGGTCCACCGGAGCCGCGGGACCAGCGACCGGCAGAGCCCCCACCCCCGCGGCATGCCGCCCTGCTTGGGGCGGCGAAATCGCTAGAGACGCCCCTGGGATTAGGGAAAGGAGATAGTACAGAGTTAGGGTTAGGGCTAGGGTTTAGGTTTCGTCTCAGGAATCACCTGGGCTGTGGGGGCCGGCAGTCACACATTGACCCCGTGCTCGAGGAAGGGGGAGGTCTTGATGAAGGGTTCGGTTTACTGTGTCAGGTTAGTGTATAGAGTTAGGGTTAGTTTATAGGGTTGTGAATAGGGGTTAGGGTTAGTGTACAGGGTTAGGGTTAGGGTTAGTGTGGAGGGTTGTGTACAGGGTTACGGTTACTGTACGGGGTTGGGTACAGGGTTAGGGTTAGTGTACAGGGTGGTGTACAGGGTTACGGTTACTGTACAGGGTTGGGGGCAGTTTCTAGGGGCAGGCCTAGGGGCAGCCGCTGGGAACACATCTGGGCCGTGGGGAAGCCGCACTTACGCGATCACCCCGCGCAGCAGGAAGTTGGTTCTCTTGGTTAAGGAGTACGTGGAGTTAGAGTCCAGTTCACTGATGTTGTCCACGTCCAGGCACCGGGGCAGTCCAGGGGCAAACTCCTTCCACCTGGGCAGGGAGAGACCCAGGGGATATTAGCCCTGGCCTGCCGCTGCCCCGACAATCACTCAGCCACAGTCCCGGGCCCACCTGTTTTGTGGTTTCTACCACCACCTCCAGCCCTGGGACCCTGCGCAGCCCTGAGCCCCAGGGATCTCCCTCAACCCCCACTGGGTTCTCGCTCACCCATAGCACTCGCGTCGGTGCGTCAGCTCAGCCTGCCGCTGCTCCAGCAGCAACGGGGAATCGGCATCGTTGCAAATCACCTGGCCTGGGCGAGAGACAGGGATAGATCGATAGATAGAAGGGTTTGTATGGGGATGGATAGACAGAGGGGGTGTATCGGGATGGATAGATAGAGGGGTGTAGATGGGGATGGACAGATAGAGGGATTGTACAGGGATGGATAGATAGAGGGGATGCATGGGGCTAAATAGCTAGAAAAGTATGTACGGGACTGGATAGATGGGGGTGTGTACAGGGATGGCTAGATATGGGTGTGTATCCGGGGCTGGATAGCAGAAGGGCATGTATGGGGATCGATAGATAAAGGGGGTGTATCAGGATTGCTAGATGGAGGGGGTGTACGGGGATGGCTAGATAGACAGGTGGGTATGGGTTCGATAGATAGGGGTGTGTGTACGGGGTTGGATAGGTAGAGGGGGTATATTTGTATGGATAGATAGGAGGCAGACGGGGTTGGATAGACAGAAAGGTGTGTACAGGAATGGATAAATAGAGGGGGTGTAGAGGGATGGATAAATACCGGGAGTGTATGGGTATTGATGGATAGCTAGAGGGGTGTGTACAAGGATGGATAGATAGAGGGATGGACGGGGTTGGATAGACAGAAGGTGTGTACAGGGATGGATAGATAGAGGGGATGTATAGGGATTGCTAGATAGAGGAGATGTATGGGGATGGATAGATAGAGGGGTGTGGATGGGGATGGATAGATAGAGGGGTGTGGATGGGGATATATAGGTAGAGGGGTGTGGGTGGGGATGGGGATGGATGGAGCGGTATGGACATGGATGCATAGATAGAGGGGTTGCATGGGGATGGATAAATGGACTGGGTGTATGGGGAGGGATGGATAGCTAGAGGGGGTTCATTGGGAGGGATAGATCCAGGGGTGTGGACAGGGATGGATAGACAGAGGGGGTGTATGGGGATGGATGGGTAGATAGAGAGGTGTGTACGAGGATAGCTAGATAGAGGGGTATAGACAGGAATGGATAGATAAAGGGGTTATATGAGGATGAATAAATATAGGGGGTGTACGGGGATGGACAGATAGAAGGGGCGTGTACGGGGAGGGATACATAGAGGGCATGTATGGAGATGGAGAGATAGAGGGGTGGACATGGCTGGATAGACTGAAGGGTGTGTACGGGGATGGATAGGTAGAGGGGCGTGTATGGGGATGAATGGATAGAAGGATGTGGATGGGGATGAATGGATATAGGAGGTGTATGGGGATGGATAGACAGGGGTGTGTGGGGGATGGATAGACAGAAGGTTGTGTATGGGGATGGATGGATAGATGAGGTGTACGGGGACGGATAGACAAAAGGCTGTTTTTGGGGAAGGATAGAGAGAGTGTATGGGGTTGGCTAGATTAATGGGTGTGTATGGGGATGGATAGATACAGAAGTAGTATGAGGATGGATGGATAGATACAGGGGTGTGTATGGGGATGCATAGGCCTTGTCTACACTACAAGACTATTTCGAATCTACTTAAGTCGAATTTGTGGATTCGACCTTATGAAGTCGAATTTGTGTATCCACACTAAATACACTAATTCGAACTTCTGAGTCCACATTAACGGGGCCGGCGTCGACTTTCGAAGCGGTGCACTGTGGGAAGCTATCCCACAGTTCCCGCAGTCCCCGCTGCCCATTGGAATGCTGGGTAGAGCTCGCAATGCCTGCTGGGGGAAAAAATGTGTCGAGGGCGGTTTTGGGATACTGTCATCATTGAACCGTCAATCACGCCCTCCCTCCCTGAAAGCGCCGGCAGGAAATCTGATCGTGCCCTTCTCTTGTTGGTTACAGCGCGGACGCCACAGCACTGCGAGCATAGAGCCCGCTGCGATCATTGCTGCACTTATGGCCGTTGTCAACTCCTCGCACCTTATCGTCCACCTCTTCCACAGTCAGATGCTGAGAAATCGGGCGAGGAGGCTCCGGCAGCATGGTGAGGAGAGTGGCACAGGCCTCTCACAAAGCAGGGTACGCCGCGCCGTGGAGATCATGGTGGCAATGGGTCAAGTTCATGGTGTGGAACGGCGATTCTGGGCCCGGGAAACAAGCACGGACTGGTGGGACCGCATAGTGCTGCAGGTCTGGGATGAAACAGAGTGGCTGCGAAACTTCAGGATGCGTAAGGGCACTTTCCTTGAACTGTGTGACTTGCTGTCCCCTGCCCTGAAGCGCCAGGACACACGGATGCAAGCAGCCCTGAGTGTGCAGAAGCGAGTGGCCATAGCCCTCTGGAAACTTGCCACGCCAGACAGCTACCGGTCAGTAGCGAACCACTTTGGCGTGGGCAAATCTACCGTGGGGGTTGCTGTGATTCAAGTAGCCCACGCAATCGTTGAGCAACTGCTCTCAAAGGTAGTGACTCTCGGAAACGTCCAGGTCATCATAGATGGCTTCGCCGCGATGGGATTCCCAAACTGCGGTGGGGCTATAGATGGGACTCACATCCCTATCCTGGCACCAGCCCACCAGGCCAGTGAGTACATTAACCGAAAGGGCTACTTTTCAATGGTGCTGCAAGCACTGGTGGACCATAGGGGACGTTTTACCAACATCTTCGTCGGGTGGGTGGGCAAGGTTCATGACGCGCATGTGTTCAGGAACTCTGGTCTCTTCAAACGCCTCCAGGCAGGTACTTTCTTCCCGGACCACAAAATAACGGTTGGGGATGTGCAGATGCCTACAGTGATCCTCGGGGACCCGGCCTACCCGCTAATGCCCTGGCTCATGAAGCCCTATACAGGCGCCTTGGACAGTGAGAAGGAACTCTTCAACTACCGGCTGAGCAAGTGCAGAATGGTCGTGGAGTGTGCTTTCGGATGTCTCAAGGGGAGATGGCGGAGCTTACTGACTCGCTCGGACATCAGCGAAAAGAATATCCCCGTAGTTATTGCTGCTTGCTGTGTGCTCCACAATCTCTGTGAGAGCAAGGGCAAGACCTTTTTGGCCGGATGGGAGGTTGAGGCAAATCGCCTGGCTGCTGTTTACGATCAGCCAGACACCCGTGCCGAGAGAATATCCCAGCGGGAAGCGCTGTGCATCCGGGAGGCTTTGAAAGCTAGTTTCCTCGCAGAGCAGGGTAACCTGTGACTGTCCACTTGATTTTAAGAGAGCCTGATCATGGGCCTGTGTCTGTATGTGTCGAGTTAGATCTGAGCTCACAAACCCGGTTCTCCAAGTTTCCCCCACTTCCAAAGCACGGTTTAAAACTAATGACATGTAACAGTAATTAATAATAAATCTTTCGTTGACTTTGCATTTCTGTTCCTGGGTTGAAACATGGAAGCATACTGTGCTGGGTTCGGTGTGCACTGATGTACAGACCGCTTGTCCAATACAGGACGGACAGCCTCCTGCTCCTACATAGGTCTGTGGGGTGGGGGACGGTTTACAGTGATTGTGCATGTAGGGGTGGGTTTGCAGGAATGGGTGGGTTTGCAGGAAGGGGCGAGGGGTGCCGTCTTTGGATAGGGGTTTGCATGATGGCTGTGGGCTGTGGGTTTGGGCGTTGGAAGGGGTGAGGGGTGTGGGGGACGGGTGAGTATCTGTCCCTGGATGAGGGCTCTTTTTGAGGCTCAGGGCAGCGGAGAGGCTCGTGGCTACAGTCGAAGTGCATGGTAAGGGAAGCCTGCCTTTACATTCAGGGATGGCAGGCGCCAGGACCCTGGACAAGCATACACATCAACGAATGACCCGGGGCAGCATACACCACACAGACTGACCCTGGTGCCTAGTGACTGCAGTCTGTGTGTGCCCTGCAGTTGACCCTGCCCCCAAGTCTGTACCCTGGTAATGTGGGCTATGCACTGCAATTAAAAATCCCCCCCCCCACACACAAAGTCTTCTGACACGAGAAACGTGACGGAAACAGAGAGTAACAGCAAACCGCTTTTAATAATGTTATACACAGTGGGGGGTTGAAACTTGGATTTGGGACTGGGTGATCCTGTAAGGGAAGAACTTCTACAAATTTAGAGCGCGAGAGGTGTCTTGTACATTAGCGCTCTGCTGCGGTGCAGTGACAGTTCTCACGGCCCCTACCGCCCCTCCTTCTTGTAACTTTGGGTGAGGGGGGGACAGGACTTCTTGGCGTTGGAGGGCGGTTGCAGATGCAGTGCAGGGGGGCTCTCTTCTCCTGCCTGCGGTCCTGCAGAACATCTACAAGGCGCCGGAGCATGTCCGTTTGCTCCCTCATTAGACCAAGCAGCGTTTGAGTCGCCTGCTGGTCTTCCTGCCGCCACCTATCCTCCCGTTCGATGTGTGTGCGATGCTGCTGACACAGGGTCTCCCTCCACTGTCTCTGCTCTGCGGCCTCGGCTGTGGAGCAGGCCATCAGTTCCGCGAACATGTCGTCCCTAGTCTTTTTCTTTCGCCGCCTAATGTTTGCCAGCCTCTGCGAGGTGGGTGACGGGGCAGTCCGGGAAAGAGCCGAAGCTGTGTGATGGGAAAAAGTAAGTGATTTCCTTGAACAGATACATGTTTGCGAACAGTGAACACAGTCTAGTCAGTTTCTGTGAACAAGACCATACAGGGCACCTAGTCTCACGAGATCTCAGGCCAAGTTCGAGATTTCGGAATACGCTTTCAGTGGTTGCGGTCTTGCACAGGAGAGACGCCAAGCGGGGAGGGACAGCTGAATCCGTCTAGCAGCCAGTCCTGGTAAGCCTTACAGTAGAGTCTGCTTAACAGTTAATGGATAGCTGTGCCCTCCCGCTAAAGGCAATCTGGAAAGCATAAAGTCTGAGCCTTTTCCAGCCCCTCCCGGCAGTGCACGGGAAAGATCACTGTATGCTTTTCCTCTGTGGCCTCCAACACGTGGCTGTTAAGCGAGGGTCATTCTTATGCAAAGTAAAAGTCTACCATTCACAATAGTAACAGTACACTAATTCCCCTAATTAGATGCAGCACTTCCAGAACGACATTACCCTGAGGCGTGTCACTCGGAGTCAGAGAGAGCGGATGCTAAGAGAAGCCCTGCACAGACCAGGACCATATGCTGCCATGCTTGTCGAGGCGATGATTCCCCTTTACATTAGGATGGCCTGGCGCGGAAGAGTGTGCTTCCACGGAGCACCCAATAAGGCACCTCTCCCCAGGAACCTCCTGCTGAGGCTTTTCGAGCTGCTCTCTGAGAGCTTTTTTGAACTGTCCCAAGAGGATTATTGCTCTATTCCTATATGTGTTGACCTACTTTTTGTATAGTTTGAGATTTAAAAATTTTTATATAGTATTTCTATTTTTTATATACCTGTTTTTTAAAAAATAAATGTTTCCCTGTTTGTAGCACTTACCGCCTGATCCTTCCCCTGATTCTGAGTCCGGGTTAACGGGCGGGGACGGTTGGTAGGGGATCTCTGTGAGGGTGATGAAGAGATCCTGGCTGTCAGGGAAAGCGGGAGTGGGTTCGCTGTCGCCTGCGCCGTCCTCCAAAGACCATTCCTCATCTTCCCCATCGGCGAACATCGAGGAGGAACTGTCCCGGTACACTATTCCGTCCTCGGAGTCCACCGTCACTGGTGGGGCAGTGGTGGCAGACCCACCTAGAATGGCATGCAGTGCCTCGTAGAAGCGGCATGTCTGGGGCTTGGCTCCGGAGCGTCCGTTTGCAGCTCTGACTTTTTGATACCCTTGTCTTAGGTCCTTGACTTTCACGCGGCACTGCATCGCATCCCGGCTGTATCCTTTGTCTTTCATGGCTTTCGAGACCTTCTCGAAGGTCTTTGCGTTCCGCTTGCTGGAGTGCAGCTCCGAGAGCACAGACTCCTCGCCCCACACAGCGATCAGATCCATGACTTCCCGGTCAGTCCATGCTGGGGACCTCTTTCTATTCTGGGATTGCCCGGACTCCTCTGCTGGAGAGCTCTGCATCGTTGCAGGTGCTGCGGAGCTCGCCCCGATGTCCAACCAGGACGTCAGATTCAAAGTGCCCAGACAGGAAAATGAATTCAAATTTTCCCGGGTCATTTCCTGTGTGGCTGGCCAGAGAATCCAAGGTCGGACTGCTGTCCAGAGCGTCAACAGAGTGGTGCAGTGTGGGATAGCTCCCGGAGCTACTAAGTTCGATTAGCATCCACACCAAGCCTAATTCGAGCTAGCCATGTCGAATTTAGCGTTACTCCACCTGTCGGGGTGGAGTACCAAATTCGAACTAAAGAGCCCTCTAGTTCGAATTAAATGGCTTCCTGGTGTGGACGGTTGAGCGGTTAGTTCGAAATAACGCTGCTAAATTCGACTTAAAGTCCAAGTGTAGACCAGGCCATAGATAGAGGGGTGGTTGGGGTTGGACAGACAGAGGTGTGTACAGGAATACATAGATACAGGGGTGTGTACAGGGATGAATAAATAGGGGGGTAAATGGGGATGGGTAGCTAGAGGGGGTGTATAGGGATGGATGGAAAGATAGAGGGGGGTGTTTGCTGGGATAAATAGCTAGCTATTAAATTAATGGAGATATCCTATCTCCTAGAACTGGAAGGGACCTTGAAAGGTCATTGAGTCCAGCCCCTGCCTTCACTAGCAGGACCAAGTACTGATTGTGCCCCAGATCCCTAAGTGGCCCCCTCAAGGACTGAACTCACAACCCTGGGTTTAGCAGGCCAATGCTCAAACCACTGAGCTATCCTGCCCCACTGCCTATGAGCCCAAGTGGCCCCAGGCTGGCCCCCAGCCCGCAGCCCCCTACCTTTGCCCTCCCGCAGCTCCAGCGTGCGGTAGCCCTCGACCCACTGGTAGCAGGGGAAGCGGTAGGTCTGGCCGTTGGGGGAGATGACCTCCACGAAGCTGCAGTACCAGTTGTCAGTGGGGTAGAAGGAGTAGGGCTCCTTGTGGAGCCGCACCAGGACGATGTCCCCCAGCCAGCGCCGGCAGCACAGCTTGAACTCCTCCACCTGCAGCGGGGTGAGAGAAGAACCAGAGCATGAGGGTGTGACTCAGGGATTAATCCAGCAGCATCTGTCTCCACCCCCCCCCCCCACCAATAAAATACTTGTTGGCCTCCTGTGCCTCCATGGTGTGAAAGTCTCCAAGGAACCGCAGCTCAGCCAGGGCACTGTTGCAACTACTGTTCTACTCAGCACCTGCCTTTCATTAGCCTGGAGGGAGAGGCCAAGGTTTTCCGATTTCACTGCAGCTTGAGGTACCTCAGCGTAGCCGAGCCGTGTATAGGAGAAGGGCCCGATCCCTTTAAAGCTTTTGTGAGCCCTCTAGCGGCACCCACCGTGTTTTAGAAGCTGCCAGAAACAGGTCAGAGCAGCCGTGTGCATCTAAACTTGGCCTCAGTTAAAGTGAAGGCTGATATCCTGCCCCCGCCCATCCAAGCCCTCTACCGTGAGCTCAGCCCACCCCATCCATGCCTTGCGGTTTAATGAGAGGCGCACCCCATGTGAGGTTGCACTCCCTATGTTTTATAAAAATATTTTTTATAAGTGTGGATATGATGTAACTGGAATATGCTTTATGCAAAAGGTCTCTGGTAGGGTATCATTCATTCATTCATTCATTCATGCCCGTCACCCCAACCGGGGTATGGGCCGCCAACAACAGATCTCCATAATCTTCTATCCTGGGCCATTCACTCTAGCTGGTTCCAGGTATAGCCCATTTTTTTGCTATCAACCTGAAGGTCGCGTCGCCAGGTATTTCTTGGGCGGCCTCTTTTCCGCTTGCCTTGGGGGTTCCACTGCAGTGCCTGTCTGGTGATGTTGGTTGGCTGCTTGCGTAGTGTATGTCCTATCCAGCCCCACCTTCTCCTTCTAATTTCTTCCTCTGCTGGGAGTTGATGGGTCCTCTCCAAGAGGTGGATGTTACTGATGGTGTCTGGCCAGCGGATCTGGAGAATCCTTCTGAGGCAGCTATTAATGCTCGCTAATGCCTAGTAGGGTCAGGTTGTTGCTCCTCATCTCTGCTGCAACCTGCGCCGTCTTTCCTGACTCGTACATGGTCCTCACGTTCCATGTGCCGATGGTAATCCTCCTGGCTGCAAGAAGGGTGATCGGCTTAGTGGCTTCCTCGCGGCTTTCACCACCCAGCGTCATGCATCTTCGAGTTGAAGACCCTTCTTTTTCCAGGCTAAAAGTCTCTGTTAACTCTATTGTTGGCGTTTCTGTAGCAAGCTGATTTTTACAGGGTGGAGTTGCTAGCCCCACGCCCAACCCTCCTCCTTTACCCTGACTTGGGACAGGCAGATGGCCCCAAAGGACCTCTCTGGTGGAGTTAGGGTATCATTACAAAGCTTATAATCTACTGCATGTGGTCATCCTATTTGTATGAATGTATCAGTCTTGTATCTGAAACTAGGAATATGAAATATAACTCTGAGGTCCTATTGTAATTATGCAAAGTGTGGGCCGTTAATGGTGGTTTGGAATCTGGATGGCTCCTATTGACTAGGACAATTGGTTGTAAATGGCTCTGTTTACTCAGCAGCCTTCCTGGATACGTGTACGCCAGCAAGTGGGTAATGAAGTCTTACAGTCACATGTGATCATGTCACCTGAACTGGAATCCATAGTAAACCTGGCGCTTTTCCATTTAGAAGGAGGGGTGGAGACGCAGAAAGACCAAAGCTATAAAAGGGGGTGGAAGAGAAGAAAGGGGGCTGCCAGTCATGAGAAATCCTCGAGTTACCACCTGAGCTGGAACTAACAAGGGCTGTACTAGGAGACAGCATTGGGCCCAGACTAGGAAGGACTCTAGTCTGGGAAAGAACATCTCTGAGGGTGAGATTTACCTGTATTCAGTTTCTTAATGTATTAGGCTTAGACTTGCGTGTTTGGTTTTATTTTGCTTGGTAACTTGCTTTGTTCTGTCTGCTATTACTTGGAACCTCTTAAATCCTCCTTTTATACTTAATAAAATCACTTTTGTTTAGTAACTAACCCAGAGTAAGTGATTAATACCTGGGGGAGCAAACAGCTGTGCATATCTCTCATAGAGGGCGGACAATTTATGAGTTTACCCTGCAGCCAGCGTAAAATGGATTTATTTGGATCCCATTGGGGGCTGGAGAACTTGCTGAGCTGTTTTCAGTTAAGTCTGCAGCTTTTGGGGATGTGGTTCAGTGTTTGCCCCAGGCTAATGTGTCTGGAGTCCTAAGCTGGCAGGGAAAATGGGCTCAGAAGTAATTTCAGCACATCAGGTAACAGTCCCAAGGGGGTCTCTGTGACCAAACCCATCACACCCCACTCACCAGGGCCCCACCAGGGCCCCAGAATTGAACCCCAGGCTTCCAGGTCCTTGGGCATCCTCCTGAGCCTTGAACCTACAGCCCCAGGGCAGCAGCGGCCCAGGCCCCTGATGGGCTGCGCTGGCCATGCTCTCTGTGGGTACCCAGACTATAAAGACCCCCAAGAGACAGAGGAAGCTGGCTGAGCCACAGACTGATGCCTGATGCCTCACCCAGCCCTGCCCCACGGCTTTGCCCGGCCCTGCCCCACTGCCTCACCTGATCTCCACCCAACCGGCTGGCCCGGCCCCATGCACCAGATCTTCCAGCCCTCCATGAAAACTCCAAACATCACCCCGGATGTCTCTGATACCAATTGACATCCCGGCTAGTCAACCCCTTGAGTCTTTCTCTAGCCTCCCCTCCCTTAGCCTGCCCTGTCCCCTGGGCATTACAGTCCCTGTGAACTGTTCCCCTGTGATCTCCAGCCCCTGGTGCTGGCTACTCACCAAAACACCAGGCCTGCCACCCCAAAGGAGAAGCAGCTCGGGGCTGGCACTGCACTTAACGCTGCTGTGGTGAGATCTAGTGCTTGCAAAAAGTAGATGGAGTTCGTTTTCCGAATAGATGCAGATCGTAAGTCCTGGTGTTGCCCTCTAGGGCCTACCGTGAAACATATCAGTGGCAGTTCGGCAGCTTCTCTTCTGTCTCTTTAGACACCAGGCTGTGACTCCCCCAAGGAATACAGTAACTTCTGCTGAGCTGTTTGCAGGCTGGTGAGCAGAGCGGATGGCCCTTGGGACGGCGAGTGGAGCGGAACTGAGCTGAGCCATTTGCGGGATGGCGAGTGGAGTGGAGCGGAGCGGATGGCCCATGTGACGGTGAGCGGAGTGGAGTGGAGCAGAGCAGAGCAGTTTGCAGGCTGGCTGGAGTGGCCCGCAGGATGGCGAGTGGAGCGGAGTCGAGTGGAGCAGTTCGTGGGACGGCGGGAGCAGCTCACAGGACGGCTGGTGGAGTGGAGTGGCTCATGGTGAAGGCTGCAGCGGAACCCCACGGAGAGGCGGGGCAGTCGGCCTTGGACCACGTAAGGTGCCCCTTAACACTCTGTGTGCCCCGTTCGCCCCTCCACCCAGCTGGCGGGGGCGGAGGGGGGTAGAACTCTGCAGATAAACTTTTGAACTCTGGGGCTACACTGACCAGGGACAGAGACTTTTGGGTTGTTGGACTTTTGCGGGGATTTTCGGGTCGCTGGACTCAAGGGACTCTTGGGGTGTTGGACTTTGGGATTTTGGGGTGATCTTTTGGGTGGTTGGACTTAAGACGCCGAGGGGAAAAGGACACTGCCAAACTAGCTTGGGGGTGGGCCTTTTGCTCACGGTTTGTGTTATGAATCATGTTTGTGGTGTTTCCCCAACATAATGCCGCATTGTTTCCCTCCTTTATTAAAAAGATTTTGCTACACTCAGACTCCGTGCTTGCGAGAGGGGAAGTATCGCCTCCTAGAGGCACCCGGGGGGTGGTATGTAATTGTCCCAGGTCACTGGGTGGGGGCTTGAGACGGTTTTGCGTTGCGTTATAGAAACTGAACCCAGCCCTTGTTGCTGCCAACTCAGACAGGCAGAAGGGTTACACGCATTTGCCTGTGACTATCCAGTGGACTCATAATACGGACAACAGCACATGAAACTGGCAGGAGCAGCTCACTGCCACTGCCAACAACGGGACAGATTTAAAATATACCCTTCCAGAATGGTGTTAAAAGAGCTTGACCCTGTCACAGGAGGAGAAGCAGTTCTGGTGGTGGCCCGGATGTTGGAGTATATTACAATGATCAGGGCTCCCGATGTTACTGTGGATTATTATGGCTATTGGCCTGTTGTTAATTGTCAATGCTTATACACATACACTCACACATACACACACACCCCCCAAAATGTTCTGCAGCTGCCGGATAGTTACCGGTCCTGATTGTAGCTTGAGTTCGCAGCTTGGGATCGTTGCTCGTGGCAGCTCACTGGCCAGGAAAGCTGAGCACGAGAAGGAGCCGGGTCTCTGTCGGGCGCGCACCGATGCTCCTTGATGTTGATAGCAGAACGTTACCCAAAGTCTCTCATCTCACCCTTCCTTTTTATAGGCTTTTAGTTCGGATTCAAAGTCTCTAGGTCTCACTGTGTCACGCCGCCTCTGGGTTTGGTGCTTGATCACCCGTCAATTGCAGGCGTGACTGTCAGCCTGGGACCTGGCTTTGATTTTTTTCCTGTTGTTTCTTTCGTCCTTTTCTTTTTAGGGTGGATGCTTCTTGCTTTGTTTAGGGCTGTTGTCTAGTTCTTCAGCCGTTGGTATTTGAACTTTATTTTATCAGGACGGGCTGGTGCTGGAGGTTGATTCTGTCACCCATACATACCTCATTCACACATCTCAACTAGACTAATAAAATTACAGTATGGCTTGCAAAAATGGAGGCTGCAGCACAAGCCTTCTACAAAATGGAGTAAGCATTTTAAAATGGGTTTTGCACAGAAGTTACAATGTAGGCAAAATGGCAAGTGTAATGAAATGGTGAACAGAAGTTGTACTGTAAGTAAAATGGCAAGTGTAATGAAATGGTGAACAGGCGTTACAATGATACAGTGAATAACTAAAAACAATTTCATTCACATTGGTTCTACAAGAGGCCCTCCACCACAGTGTGACAGATAACGCGGACCCAACCTCTCGGGCACACCATGATGGGGCGTCTGGCACACTCGTTGGAATATGGATGTCCGCACGAGGGGAGGTGCAGGGCACAGGGGGCAGTGGGGTAAATGGAGCATCAGCACATTCCACATTGATGCCTGGCCCTATCAGGAAATGTGCTGCCATAGGTCCTAGGCTTTTCCCGGGATACCTGGGCCAGCGGATCCCAGAAGAAAAGAAAGAGAAGGGGGTGGAGTGTGAGGATACAGGCTTGTTTGTCAGCCTGAAATAGAATTTAGGGGGTGACTTTTTTATCCTTATGCTAATAGGTGGGAAGGAAAGACAAAGACACGGCGTGTTACATCTGCCCACAGCCAGATGGGGTGATAAGAGATGGAACTAAACTGTTACAGGGCGTGGTGGGAGTGTAATCTACGAGCATACACAGGGTGGCTGCCTGACTCCTCTTTCCAGCCAAGATCAAGCGACCAGTTAGGAGGGACAAGGCGGGATGGGGGGAGGCATATGACACACTGAAAACCGGAGAAGTGCCTGGTTTTCCCCAGGACACAACCTCGCTCCTTACCCCTCTGTAGTGGTGCACGTGGCACAGGGGGTGGGGCAGAAGCCACCAGGGAGGCTGTGGAAACCTGCAGCTAATTAGGGTGAGGCTTGTTAGGAGCCGGACAGGAGGCAGCTGCTGGGGCAGAGAAGATATAAGGAGCGGCTGAGCAGAGCGGATGGGAGTCTCTCCCCAACAAGCCAGGGAGGAGGACTGGCTCCCAGGGAGAGCACCGGAGACAGAGCAGGATCAGGCTCGGCTGGGCAGGGAGACTGCAGCTAGAGGGTCTCTGGGTAGGGTGGGCCTGGGTCCCCCGCCCTTGCACTGCACCTGGCCACAGAGGAGCGGGGCCGATACAGGCTGCCACTTGCCCCTGCAGCGAGGGGCCAGGCTTTGGGGGTGTGCTTGGCCCCTGCAGCGGGTGCGAGACACAGGACGGCCGTGACCCCCCGGAAGAGGGGTGAGGAAGAAGTAGGGGGCACTGCCGGGGGGCAGCATCCCAAAGAGAACCCCGCTGAGCGGGGGAGCAACGTGGGTCTGAAACAGTGGAGTGGAGCAGACAACGGGCAGGACACGCCCTGTAGAGGGCGCTCCGGAGCCGGACGGAGCTAATCCCCGGAGCAACCAGCAGGTGGTGAGTCCTCCACACCGTTACACCCTCCCAAGGGGTACAGAAGCGGTGGGACAAAGACCCCAGACCCTCGCCCCTCCAAACGGAACATGACCATAAGCGGTGGGAGCAGGGGCGGGCACGGCTGGTATATTTGGGGCTGATGAGGAGGAGGGAGGAGAAATGGGGAACAGGGACACAGGCCGGGCTCTGCAGCGTCAGAGCTGGGAACAGAGCCCTGGGAAATAGACTCTGCCGACGTGTCGCGCGATGGGTGTTTGCTTGGAACTAAGCCCAGTAAATATCACACTGCCTGCACTTGGGACTTCTGCTTTCTGTCTGCGTGGCAAGAACCGGGGTGCGGGGGGGAGGTGAAGGGAAAGCCCCCTAACATGCACCATCCTGCAGCATCCCTCCCAAGCCATCAAGAGTTTGTTTTACAAATCATGAGATTTAAAAAATAGCAGTAACCCGCGTGCTTTGCATTTTCAGGCATTTCTACAGCTAGTCTATTTCAGGTACTTATCTGGCACCCACCACTGCTGTATGGAGGCACCTTGAATCTTTAACACCTTTACCCTCCCAGCACTTTTGTGAAGTAGTACAGCGCTGTTATCCCCATTATATAGATGGGAAAACTGAGTCACAGAAAGGCTTTCACACAGTGAGACTGCGGTAGCACAGGGAATATAGATCCAGGATCTATCAGAGCCCTGGCAACTACTCTAACCACTGGACCATCTTCCCCACGTAGTATAATGAGGACATGGAATTGCCAGAACTGAAAAATCCATTCTAACAAAGTTGGGGTGGGGGGGAATTCATTTCTGGTCAAACCGAAAAAATGAAATTTTTGGTGAATCAAAAGGTCAGGGGACATCATTTCAGATTGAACAAAATATTTCATTCGACCAGAAACAAAATGTTTTGTTTTTTTTTTTAATTGGAGATATACCAAACTCCTAGAACTGGAAGGGACCTTGAAAGGTCATCGAGTCCAGCCTCTTGCCTTCACTAGCAGGACCAATTTTTGTCCCAGATCCCTAAGTGGCCCCTTCAAGGATTGAACTTACAACCCGGGGTTAAGCAGGCCAATGCTCAAACCACTGAGCTATCCCTCCCTTTTGATTACAAGCATTTTTTTTAATGTTTTAAACAAAATGAAACATAAAAGCAATGCTCATTGCCTAGAAAAATTGAACACTTTCATTTTGAAAATGAGAAGAAGGAAACATTATGATTTTTTTATTTTGGAACTCAAACAGTTCAGTGGAATCAGTGCAAATTTGTGCAAGGTCATGCCAAATAGCCATCTTTCACCATAAAAAAATTACAGTTGAAAATTTGCACCCTTTCTCCTCTCTAGCATAAGCAGTAACATTCTCACAATAAAAGCTGCCAGTCTCCTGTCATAGTCACATGACTCCAAGCACTGGCGATTTTAAAAAATCACCAACTATTTGGAGATCTTTTAAGCTGCACTTAGTTCAGGTTTTCTATGCAACCACAAGGACTAGAAACTTCAATATTTTTTCAGATGAATGCAGAGTCACCTAGTGTAACCTCATGACTCCAGAAGCTGGGATTGATGTTCAAACAGCCCCAATTCATGAGTATTGGCAAACCTCCCCCCCCCACTTTCTACTGGGAGGTTCTGTCCCCAGATCCTGTCTCCGTTCTATTAGTACTCACCGCCCCGGGGTTGAAGTCCTTCCCCCAGTTGTCGAGGGGCTTCTTGTCGCTCTCCTTGTGCGTCCCCACCAGGGTGATGGAGATGGAGCTGAAGGTCCCCGCTAGCAGGAAGTTCCCCGTGGTGACGCGGACTTTGTAGGTGCCCATCGTAGTTGGTGAGGCAGGGAGGAGCGTATCTGGCAGGATCCCTTGTCTGGCTGGCCGTCCTTGCCGGAGATCCGGGGTTATCTCCCAGTCCTGCCCCGCTGCTGGTTTTTATGCTGCCCTCGTTAAGCAATTGGTGATGTGAGTGGCGAGTTCTTCCAGGGATCAGCCACTCCCAGTCCAGGGGGTTGGACACAGGCATAGGGCGGTGAGGCTGACTTGGCTAATTTTCATTTCCAATCAATGCTTTAAGGAGGCCTCCGCTCGCTGCCCGCACAGGGTGATAAAACAAAGCGGTGACAGCCCAGGTGTTGGACTAGATTGATAACAGGTATATTTCTGATATGGGACATGTAAGACAGAGTGACTCCACAGCAGACCCCAGGATTTGGAGTGACCATTAGCAAGAAATATGTCTCTCAGCCGGCTCTCTCAGCCTGCTGGGTTTGTGCTAATTGAAACAGGCCCGCCAGTTTGCAAGGTCTGTGCTAATTGCAGAAAAACATCCAGAGACAAAGCGTTTGCTGGTACTGTACAACTTTGTTTTCCTGAACTGTGGAATAAGATGTGTGAACTCCCCACTCTTCCATGCTTATCTTGTTCATTTCCTTTTGATAGAACAAGTGGGATGAATAGACTTATTGAAATCTGCCATGTCCCACTGATTTTTGAATGGTTTTGTTAAAGGATGGGTAGGTGATTAAAATGCAGATGTGACAGGATATATGTTGGAGCGTGAGTGTGATTGTATGTATGTGATGGAGTAGGGACTGTTTGTGTGGTTGATAGGTGAGAGCCAGGTATTCAGCTGTAACATGAACCTGGCCTGGGGGAGGGGAGGTCGTCACCTCTGGCTGGGGCGAGACAAAGGGAAGGGTGGAGTGGAGTCAGTCTTCAGTTTGGGAGCTGGGTGGTGGGTTTTCAGGGGATCCTAGGCTGGGATCCAAGCACCCTGAACCCCCCAGAAAGGCCAGATTGAGGGGTCCTGGCTCTGAACATGAGCTGGGCTGTATCCTGTGTTCCTGTTGTTCAATAAACCTTCTGTTTTACTGGCTGGCTGAGAGTCACTGTGAGTCCAGGAAGAGGGGTGCAGGACCGGACTCCCCCACACTCCGTGACAAATGGTGGCAGCGGTGGGATCTACTGCACCCCGTGGACGGCGCTTCCTGCAGTAAGTGACTGGGGAGCAGTAAAACGAAGGGGCGATTGCAGGGTGATTAACCCCTAGCAGAGTGTGACCAGAGCGCAGGACTTTGCAGTAACAGGGTCACCCAGGGGATCACAGCGAGCGATCCCAGGGGCGGAGGAGTCTGCAGCTCGACCCTGGCAAAGAGGTGGTGACCTGAAGGACTGGCACACTAGGGGTCCCCCTGGAACCCGTGGGGAGCGGCGAGCACCCCGGCCTGTGAGCGGCCAGCAGGAAGATGTATGCCAAGAAGCGCAAGTGCGACCTGGTGGAGCAGTGCAAGCAGAGGGGGCTGCACTGTGGGAAGCTCACCAAGGCCCAGCTGATTGCCCGGCTGGAGGAGGGAGATCGCAGGAATGAACCGATCCCTGTCTCTGAGGGAAGCAGCCGGGCAGATGCAGCGCAGGCACCAGTGTCTGTCCCCGCTGGGAGTGGTCAGCCGGCCGCTGAGGGCTCCCCGAGACCTCCCACCCCTAGGCCTAGGGGGAGGGGGAGGAGGAGCCCAGCTACCGAGGGCACCGTGACCCCCCCGGCCAGCAGGGGATTGGCCCGGCGAAGCTCACCCCCCAGCCGGGAATCGTCCCGGCGACGCTCGGCCTCCGTGGAGCGCAGGCGGCTGGACTTGGAGAGAGAGATACAACTGAGAGAGCTGGAGGAGCGTAAGGAACAGAGGGAATATGAGGAGAGACAAAGCCAGCGTGAGCTGGAGGAGAAGCAGAACCAGCGTAAACACGAGGAGACCCAGCGCCAGCAGGAGCGGGAGGAGAAGGAGAAGCAACGCGAATACGAGGAGAGGGAGAAGGAGAAGCAGCGCAGACATGAGCTGGCCCTGGCCCAGCTGAGCAACAGTAAGGCCCCGGCTGCGGTGAGTGAGGGGGGGCCCAAGCCTACAAAGAGCTTCGATAAGAGCTTCCTGGCCCGGCGTAAGGAGGGGGAGGACATAGACACCTTCCTGACGGCCTTTGAGAATGCCTGCGAGCTGCACAAGGTTGACCCTGCAGACAGGATCCAGTTCCTCACCCCCTTACTGGACTCCACTGCCGTGGAGGTATACAGCCGAATGAAAGGCCTCCAACAACTTCAGCTGGCACCTTGCAGAGGAGGGTCCCAGGCCATCAGTTGCCAGGAGACAGGGTGTTGGCCATTCTCTGTGCAGACAACCTCATACTGGACCTCTGCAACAATCACACACCCTTATCACAGCACCGAGATACTTAAGAAAGGCATAGGGGAAACTGAGGCACCCACACAGTATTCAGAGAGCATTAAGAACAAACATTAAGAACATTCCCACTCATACACAACCCCAACTAAATCATCCCAGCCAGGGCTTTGTCAAGCTGGGCCTTAAAAACCTCTAAGGCTGGAGATTCCACCACCTCCCTAGGGAACCCATTCCAGTGCTTCACCACCCTCTAAGTGAATAAGTTTTTCCTAATATCCAACCTAAACCTCCCCCACTGCAACTTGAGACCATTACTTCTTGCTCTGTCATCTGGTACCACTGAGAACAGTCTAGATCCATCCTCTTTGGAACCCCCTTTCAGGTAGTTGAAAGCAGCTATCAAATCCCACCTCATTCTTCTCTTCTGCAGACTAAACAATCCCAGTTCCCTCAGGATCTCCTCATAAATCCAGCCCCCTAATCATTTTTGTTGCCCTCTTCTGGACTCTTTCCAATTTTTCCACATCCTTCTTGTAGTGTGGGGCCCAAAATTGGACACAGTGCTCCAGATGAGGCCTCTCACCAATGTCGAATACAGGGGAATGATCACATCCCTCAATCTGCTGGCAATGCCCCTACTTATACAGCCTCAAATGCCATTAGCCTTCTTGGCAACAAGGGCACACTGTTGACTCATATCCAGCTTCTAGTCCATGTAACCCCTAGGTCTTTTTCTGCAGAACTGCTGCCTAGCCAGTCGGTCTCTAGTCTGTAGCAGTGCCTGGGATTCTTCCATCCTAAGTGCAGGACTCTGCACTTGTCCTTCTTGAACCTTATCAGATTTCTTTTGGCCCAATCATCTAATTTGTCTAGGTCCCTCTGTATCCTATCCCTACCCTCCAGCGTATCTGCCACTCCTCCCAGTTTAGTGTCATCTGCAAACTTGCTGAGGGTGCAGCCCACGCCATCCTCCAGATCATTAATGAAGATATTGAACAGAACCGGTCCCAGGGCCGACCCTTGGGGCACTCTGCTCGATATTGGCTGCCAACTAGACATGGAGCCGTTGATCACTACCCGTTGAGCCCGACGATCTAGCCAGCTTTCTAGCCACCTTATAGTCCATTTATCCAGCCCATACTTCTTTAATTTGCTGGTGGGAGACCGTATCAAAAGCTTTGCTAAAGTCAAGGAATAACACGTCCACTGCTTTCCCCTCATCCACAGAGCCGGTTATCTCCTCATAGAAGACAATTAGGTTAGTCAGGCATAACTTGCCCTTGGTGAATCCATGCTGACTGTTCCATGTCACTTTCTTCTCCTTTAAGTGCTTCAGAATTGATTCCTTGAGGACCTGCTCCATGATTTTTCCAGGGAATGAGGTGAGGCTGACTGGCCTGTAGTTCCCCAGATCCTCCTTCTTCCCTTTTTTAAAGGTGGGCACTACACTAGCCTTTCTCCAGTCATCCGGGACCTCCCCCTCCCTTAGTGACATCCTCTGTCACTAGGTTGCCTCCCCCATTCAGTAAGGGTCCCACAATTTCCCTGACCACCTTTGTCGTAAACATACAGCTAAGGGTAGTATAAAGTCCCTCCTTTCCCTGTAAGGGTCAAATAAGCTCAAATAACCTGGTTGGCACCTGACCAAAAAGACCAATAAGGGAATAAGATACTTTCAAATCTGGGGGAAGGTTTTGTTTGTGCTCTTTTTCTTGTTCTCTCTCACACAGAGCGGGACCAGGACAGAAAAAAAAATCTCCTAAAACCCTACCTGAAATAAGCATCTAAGATTACAAAAATCGTAAGTAATAGCAGGGAAATGTGTTAGATTCTCTTTTGTTTTAGCTTGTGAATTTTCCCTATGCTAAGAGGTAATTTTATTCCTGTTTTGTAACTGGGAATCAGAGGGGAAATCCTCTGGGTTTTAAATCTTTTTATTTACCCTATAAAGTTATCTTCCATCCTGATTTTGCAGATCTGATTCTTTTACTGTCTTTTTAATAAAATTCTTCTTTTAAGAACTTGATTGATTTTCAGTGTCCTAAAAACCAGGGATTTGATCTGTGCTCACTTTGTTAATCTAACTGTTGGTATATTATTCTCAAGCCTCCACACACACACCCCAGGAAAGGGGGTGAAGAGGCTTGGGGGGATATTTGGGGGAGGGATAGGGCTCCAAGTGGCCCCAGCCCTGAATGTTTGTTTAAATCACTTGGTGGTGGCAGCAATACCAGACAAGGACAAGGAAAGGAATTTGTGCCTTGGGGAAATTTTAACCTAAGCTGCTGGAATATAAAATGGATTTAGTTGAGGAATGGTCCTGCTTTGAGCAGGGGGTTGGACTAGATACCTCCTGAGGTCCCCTCCAACCCTGATATTCTATGACTCTAGGATAGGCTTAGGAGATCTTTCATAGAATCTCAGGGTTGGAAGGGACCTCAGGAGGTCATCTAGTCCAACCCCCATGAGACTCCACCCCAGAGTTCAGAGTGGGGAGGGAACCCTGACATGGTGGCAGTGCGGTGAGATCATTTTGAACCAGAAGCACAGACCTCAGGATTTTAAAAACATTTTTTCTTTTGGCTGATTGAAAACCAGGGAGGTTTTCTTTTAAAAGGATACTTTTTTTTTTTAGTCTATATGGTTTTATAAAAATGTAATAATAAGCGAATATAATGTAACTGGAATATGCTTCATGCAAAAGGTCTCTTGTAAGGTATCATTACAAAGCTTATCATTTACTGAGTGTGATCATCCTATTTGTATAAATGTACCACTCTTGTATCTGAAACTAGAAATATGAAATATAACTCTAAGGGCCTATTGTAATTATGTAAAGTGTGGGCCGTTCATGGTGGTGTGGAATCTTGATGACTCCCATTAACTAGGACCATTGTCTGCAGATGGGTGTGTTTTACCTGTAAGTCTTCCTGTCTACGCGTGCCCTGGCAAGTGGGTAATGAAGTCTTACAGTGACATGTGATCATGTCACCTGAACTGGAATCCATCTTTAACCTGGTGACTTTCCATTGAGAAGGAGGGGGTGGGAACCCAGAGAGGAAGCAAAGGATTCCTGCCTTATGCAAAAGATATATAGAGGGGTGGAAGAGAACAAAGAGGGAGAGGAGCCATCATGAAGACTCCCCCAGCTACCACCTGAGCTGGAACAAGAGCTGTACCAGGGGAAAGAATTGTGCCCAGGCCTGGAAGGTGTCCAGTCTGAGAAAAAACTTACAGAAACATCTCTGAGGGTGAGACGATCTGTACTCAGTTTGATTAGACATCGATTTGCGTGTTTCATTTTATTTTGCTTGGTGACTGACTTTGTTCTGTTTGTTACTACTTAGAACCACTTCAGTCCTACTTTCTGTATTTAATAAAGTCACTTTTTACCTATTAATTAACTCAGAGTATGTATTAATACCTGGGGGAGCAAACAGCTGAGCATATCTCTCTATCACTGTTATAGAGGGTGAACAATTTATGAGTTTACCCTACATAAGCTTTATACAGGGTAAAACGAATTTATTTGGGTTTCGACCCCACTGGGAGTTGGGCATCTGAGTGCTAAAGACAAGCACACTTCTGTGAGCTGTTTTCAAGTCAACCTGCAGCTTTGGGGCAGGTAATTCAGACCCTGGGTCTTTGTTGGAGCAGACAGGAGTGTCTGGCTCCGCAAGACAGGGTGCTGGAGTGCTCAGCTGGCAGGGAAAACAGGAGCAGAGGTAGTCTTGGCACATCAGTTGGCAGCCTCCAACAGGGTTTCTGTGATCCAACCCGTCACACCTTTCAACCCTGATATTCTATGATTCTAGGATAAGTGTAGGGGGTCTTTCATGCATGTCCCCACATCTGAACCCCAGAATTCAGAGTGGGGAGGGAACCCTGACATGCTGGCAGTGCGGTGGGATCGTTTTCAACCAGAAGCACAGACCTCAGGATTTTAAAAACATATTTTCTTTTGGCTGATTGAAAACCAGGGAGGTTTTCTTTTAAAAGGATACTTTTTTTAGCGGAGAGAAGCTGCAGTTTTTTTTCTTTGCCTGGAGGCAGGGGAGTTAAGTTACAGCAAGGGAATTCACAAGCTGGGTTTGTCTGTTTTTTCTCTCGCTCTCAGGTCAGGCTAGGTTAAGCACAGGAAGGCAAGGATGATGGAAATTGAGGTCCAAAATAAACTAGAATTAGCCAGGTTGGAAGCTGAGGAGAGACAGAAAGAACGTGAAAGACAGATGGCCTTAAAGCACTTGGAGTTGGAAGCAGAAGAGGGGAAACAGCAAAATGCTTGGAGACAGAAATGGAGGTGAAACGCTTGGCGACAGAGGCAAAGCGGTGGGATACAGAGTTAGAGCTGAAGCGCTTAGATCTGGAAAGGGCTAAACTGGGACTACCAGATAATCCTTCTCCAGGTACTGCTCCCCGTTCCAAAAAATTCCCCACCAACAAGGCAGGCGATGATACAGAGGACAACTTAGAAAATTTCGAAAGGGCCTACCTTGGTCCAGCTTCTCTACAGACCAGTGTATGGTGGAGCTGAGGCCGCAGCTCAGTGGACCCTTAGCAGAGGTGGCAGCTGAAATGCCTAAGGAACACATGAACAGCTGCGAACTTTTTAAAATAAAGGCCAGAATTAGAATGGGGCCAGGGCCGGCTCCAGAGCCCAGCTGGGCAAGCACCCGCCTGGGGTGGCCCTTTCCCGGGGGGGCGGCAGGCTGGGCCGGCGGACCTGCCACAGTCATGCCTGCGGGAGGTCCACCGGAGCCCCGGGAGCAGCGGACCTGCCGCAGGCATGACTGCGGAGGGGGCGCTTGTCCCGCGGCTCCAGTGGACCTCCCGCAGGCATGACTGCGGACGGTTCGCTGGTCCTGCGGCTCGGCTGGACCTCCCGCAGGCATGCCTGCGGCAGCTCAACCGGAGCCGCCGGACCAGCGAACCGCCCGCAGCTGCGGGAGGTCCAGCCGAGCCGCGCGACCAGCGGACCCTCCGCAGTCATGCCCGCGGGAGGTCCGCTGCTCCCGCGGCTCGGGGGCGCCTCCCGGGCATGACTGCTTGGGGCGGCCAAATTTGTAGAGCCGCCCCTGAATGGGGCTAACACCCAAACATGCCCATTGGCAGTTCAGAGCCCTAAGGTGGAAACCAGATGTGGCATTTTCCTGACACGCCTACCCACATTGTAAAAAATTGGGATGCCTGGATATCAGGAGCAAGCGTTAAATCTCAGGAAAATCTGTCTTTCCTAATGCAAACGGAGCAGTTCTTAGAGGGTGTTCCTGAGGAAACAGAAAGGTACATCCTAGATGGGAAGCCCAACACTGTAATCAAGGCGGGGGAGATTGGAACCAGATGGGTGGAGGTGGCGGAAAAGAAAAAAAACTAGTAGCAGTTGGAGCGGATACCAGAAGGGGCAACCTGAAACCACCCCCTGTCACTGGGGGCAGCCCAACGCCCCACCTCCATCCCAAGGAAAGCCCCAGACACTTTATCGTCCCACCGCACCTGACTCCAGCAACCCACCTCGCCCCAGTGACCAGTCAGCCGGGCGATGTTTTAAATGTAATGAGCTGGAGCACGTGAAGTCCAACTGCCCCAAGAACCCCAACCGACTGCAGTTCATTACGCCGGAGTCACACCCAAGGTTTCCAGGCCCAGAGGCCTCCCAGGTACCCTCAGAGCGAAGGGAAACTGTGAGTGTGGGCGGGAAGAAGGTTACTGCGTGGAGGGACACTGGAGCACAGGTGTCCGCTATCCACCAATTCTTAGTGGACCCGAAATTCATCAACCCAGAGGCCCACGTGACAATTCAACCCTTCATGTCCAACTCTTTAAACTTACGTACAGCCAAGTTGCCTGTCGAGTACAAGGGCTGGTCAGGAATGTGGACTTTTTCAGTCTGTGATGATTATCCCATCCCCATGCTGCTGGGGGAAGACTTGGCCAACCAGGTGAAGCTGGCCAAGAGGGTGGGAATGGTCACCCGCAGCCAGGCCAAGCAAGCTTCCACACCCATCCCTGTTCCTGAGCCGTCCACAAGAGCCCCAAACTGAGGTGGTAAAACCGGATCCCCTGCCAACGACTGCAACAGCCATAGTGGATTCAGTCCCAGAGACCCAACCAGAAGCAGTCCCAGAACCAGAACTGGTGGAGCAACCAGCACCAGAACCATTGCCATCACTGAATCCAGTGCTTGCAACCCCATCTACAACTCCAATGCCAGAGGGCACCACCGACCCTGCACTGGCAGGAATAGATAAACCTACACAAGAGGCTCAGCAGGAGCTGAAATAAAACGTGGTGCACCAGCGGAGAGCAGTTCACAGTCAGTGGAAACAGCCCCATCACCTACATCGCTTCCAGAGGGACCAAGCCCAAGTCCACAATCCAGTGAGGAACTGGTGTCTCCAGCATCAAGGGAACAGTTCCAGGCTGAGCAGGAAGCAGGTGACAGGCTCCAGGGAACTTGGACGGCAGCACAGAGCAACCCTCCGCCTCTCAGCTCTTCTAACCGATCCCGGTTTGTTGTAGAACAAGGACTTTTATACAAGGAGACTCTTTCTGGTGGACACCAGGAAGACTGGCATCCTCAAAGACAGTTGGTACTTCCAGCTAAGTACCGGGTAAAGCTCTTGAGCTTAGCCCATGATCATCCTAGTGGCCATGCTCGGGTGAACAGGACCAAAGACCATTTGGGGAAGTCCTTCCACTGGGAGGGGATGGGCAAGGACATTTCTACTTATGTCCGGTCTTGTGAAGTATGCCAAAGAGTGGGAAAACCCCAAGATCAGGTCAAAGCCCCTCTCCAGCCACTCCCCATAATTGAGGTCCCATTTCAGCGAGTAGCTGTGGATATTCTGGGTCCTTTTCCGAAAAAGACCCCCAGAGGAAAGCAGGACATTCTGACTTTCATGGATTTTTCCACCTGATGGCCGGAAGCAGTAGCTCTAAGCAACACCAGGGCTAAAAGTGTGTGCCAGGCCTTAACAGACATTTTTGCCAGGGTAGGTTGGCCCTCCGACATCCTTCCAGATTCGGGAACTAATTTCCTGGCAGGAACCAGGAAAAGTCTTTGGGAAGTTCATGGGGTGAACCACTTGGTTGCCAGCCCTTACCACCATCAAACCAATGGCCTGGTGGAGAGGTTTAATGGAACTTTGGGGGCCATGATACGTAAATTCGTAAATGAACACTCCAACGATTGGGACCTTGTGTTGCAGCAGTTGCATTTTACCTACAGGGCTGTACCACATCCCAGTTTAGGGTTCTCACCATTCGAGCTTGTGTATGGCCGCAAGGTTAAGGGGCCATTACAGTTGGTGAAGCAGCAATGGGAGCGGTTTACGCCTTCTCCAGGAACTAACATTCTGGACTTTGTAAACAACATACAAAACATCCTCCAAAACTCTTTAGCCCTTGCTAGAGAAAACCTAAAAGATGCTCAGGAAGCGCAAAAGGCCTGGTACGATAAACATGCCAGAGAGCGTTCCGTCAAAGTAGGGGACCAGGCCATGGTCTTGAAGGCGTTCCAGGCCCATAAGATGGAAGTGTCATGGGATGGGCCATTCACAGTCCAAGAGCGCCTGGTAGCTGTCTCATAGCATCCCCCACCTCAACCCTAAAGCCTAAGGTGTACCATGTTAATTCTCTAAAGCCCTTTTAGTCCAGAGAATTAAAGGCTTGTCAATTTACAGCCCAGGGAGGAGATGACGCTGAGTGGCCTGAAGGTGTCTACTGTGAAGGAAAAAGTGACATTGGCGTGGAAGAGGTGAACCTCTCATTTCTGGCCCCACCCTGGAGCCAGCGCCCCCAACCAGGGCCCTCACCCCCTCCCACACCCCAACCCCGATTTTGTGAGCATTCATGGCCCGCCACACAATTTCTATTCCCAAATGTGGCCCTCAGGCCAAAAAGTTCCCCCTCCCCTGCACTAGGGTGAATATGGGGTGCAGACTGACACATAATTTTCTAACCCCCGCCACCCCCCCCCAAAAAAAAGTTCTGTTGAACATTCCTGACTAGCTCTACCCAAAACATTTCCTCCCACTGCTGCTGTAGGAGAAAGAGAGAGCTTGAGCCGTGAGGCCTTGTAGAAGGGGCCCAGTCTGAGGCCTGAGGCCTGGACTACAGTGGTAGTCAAGCCCTGGTGCTATAAAGCAAAGTGAGCAAAAGCCTGGCTGTGAGCAGACGTCAGGCCAGTATAAAACATGCCCGCTGGCAAGCGCACAGAACTTGGCAAGACAAGGGCCGGTATTGCACAATCACGTGGTGTTCCTGAGACGTACGAGGCACGGGACATAAACGCCGTCCAGAAGGGTGGTACGAGGACACCTTTGTACCAAGTAGGGTGAAAACACGGACAAGGACACGTTGGCCTCTCCTGAAGATAAGGTCAGATGAGAGTGTGCTGGATAGAGATGTTTTAATTGAATGAACATGTACAAGGTAAAGGTGGTAACTAAGGATGCAATTTTGTTTATCCTTCCATTTATTTTGAACCGAGTGATCATGAGCTAATTTGGTTCAAAATAAATGGAAGGATAAACAAAATTGCATCTGAGACTAAGGTTTACGATTTCAAAAGGGCTAACTTTACTAAATTAAGGTGACTAGTTAGGGAAGTGGACTGGACTAACATATTTAGGGATCTAAAGGCGGAAGGATTCGCGAGGGTCCGTGGCTCCTGGCCCCACTCCGGCTTATGACTTGGCCAGGGGTGGGACCTGCGAGGGAAGAGATGGGGCGGGGCTGGGGCCACGGAGGGGGCAGGTGTCCCTGCTCTGCTCTGTCGGCAATAACCCTGGCCGGGCGCCTTCGCTGCTAGCTGTGTCTGGTGGCCTCACTGGGGGTCCGAGGGAGGTCTGCTGGCCCGGCTCTCTGCGCAGGGCCAGGATGGCACACACTGAGAACGCACACGCGCAGCCAACAGCTCACAACAGCGGCAATTCGCTGCCTGCCTGGGACCGTTCCCCAGATCCTGGCAGGGCACTGCGAACTTTGAAGCTCTTTGCCTCGAAACAACCCCAGTCCCTTTGTCTCCACCTGTCCCCGGCAATTGGAGGTAACCAGGTGCACCTGGGAGCCCCAGCCTCTGCCCAGCAGGGGCTGTTCTGCAATCGTGAGGCTGGAAGAGAAACGGGAATTATCAAAAGGAGGTTGTGCCACCCTGGACCGATGTGGGATTTTGCAAGGGCTGCCCGGTGAGGCATTGGTGGAAAAGACGCCCCCCCACTCCTCAGTTGCTCAAAGCAGACACGAGACGTCCAAGGCCTTCGCCAGAGCATGGGGTGTGCATGTGCATGTCTGTGATAATCCTCTTTGCGAGATCTTGGCTCAGGTGAGTCTCTTCACAGGTGCGTGGGCGCTGGGAGGGGCCCTGCTGGAGCCAGCTGGCACCTGGCCCCATCTGGATGCGATCATCCAGGAGTGAGTCAGCAAGCTACATGTGGTCTGCAGGGTGGAGCTGCCAAAGAACAATCTCCTTCACCCACTGAGAGCTGCTCTTAATGTCCCAACTCACCGGCTGGAGTGAGCGTGAGCAAACCACCTCCTGAGAGTGATTTCCCTACACCCCCTCTAGGGGGGGGTGTACACCCACCTTGAATTTCCCCAACACTCCCCCCAGTTTTGTGAACTAGTTACATGCCAAACCTGGTGGCTGAATTTTGCGACTTTGTCCTCACCCACAACTATTTCACATTTGGGGACAATGTGTACCTTCAAGTCAGTGGCACTGCTATGGGTACCCACATGGCCCCATAGTATGACAACATTTTTATGGCTGACTTAGAACAATGCTTCCTTATCTCTCGTCGCCTAATGCCCCTACTCTACACTGATGACATCTTCATCATCTGGACCCATGGAAAAGAAGCCCTTGAGGAATTCCGCCATGATTTCAACAATTTCCATCCCACCATCAACCTCAGCCTAGACCAATCCACACAAGCAGTCCACTTCCTGGACACTACTGTGCTCATAAATGATGGTCACATATACACCACCCTATACCGAAAACCTACTGACCACTATACTTACCTACATGCCTCCAGCTTCCATCCAGGACACACCAAACGATCCATTATCTACAGCCAAGCTCTAAGATACAACCGCATTTGCTCCAATCCCTCAGACAGAGATAAAACACCTACAAGATCTCTATCAAGCATTCTTAAAACTACAATACCCACCTGCTGAAGTGAAAAAACAGATTGACAGAGCCAGAAGAGTACCCAGAAGTCACCTACTGCAAGACAGGCCCAACATAGAAAATAACAGAAGGCCACTAGCCGTTACCTTCATCACCCAACTAAAACCTCTCCAGTGCATCATCAAAGATCTACAACCTATCCTGAAAGATGATCCCTCACTCTCCCAGATCTTGGGAGACAGACCTGTCCTCGCTTACAGACAGCCCCGCAAGCTGAAGCAAAGACTCACCAGCAACCACACACCACAGAACAAAAACACTAACCCAGGAACCTATCCTTGCAACAAAGCCGGATGCCAACTCTGTCCATATATCTATTCAAGTGACACCATAATAGGACCCAATCACATCAGCCATGCCATCAGGGGCTCGTTCACCTCCACATCTACCAATGTGATATATGCCATCATGTGCCAGCACTGCCCCTCTGCCATGTACATTGGCCAAACCGGACAGTCTCTACGCAAAAGAATAAATGGACACAAATCTGACATCAGGAATCATAACATTCAAAAACCAGTAGGAGAGCACTTCAACCTCTCTGGCCATTCAGTAACAGATTTAAAAGTGGCAATTTTGCAACGGAAAAGTTTCAAAAACAGACTCCAACTAGAAACTGCTGAACTTGAATTAATATGCAAACTAGATACAATCAATTTAGGCTTAAATAGAGACTGGGAATGGCTGAGCCATTACACACATTGAATCTATTTCCCCATGTTAAGTAGCCTCACACCTTCTTGTCAAACTGTCTTAAATGGGCTGTCTTGATTATCACTACAAATGTTTTTTTTCTCCTGCTGACAATAGCACATCTTAATTAATTAGCCTCTTAGCGTTGTGTGACGAAGTGGGACTGTTCGCACTGGGGGCTGGGTACAGTTCCTAAGTATCTAGCAGCAAATGCCTGACACTCTGTCTCCTAGCAACTGATGGCCCGGCCCCTCCCTGCAAAGGTGCATCTAAAGCTGTTGGAGACAAAGGGGTCAGGTGACCTCCTGGCCCGGGAAAGAGGCAGAGGAGAGAGGAGGGGCCGGAGGGGGGCTGGGCAGATTGGAGTGGGCTGGAGAACAGAGGGGAGGCAGGGAGACTGGGCTCTGATCCCCGGGGGGGGGCTGGGAGGCCCCCAAAATGGACCTAACCGGGGAGATCCGGTTATCTGTGCCTGCAAGACCTGTGTTGGACTGTGTTCCTGTCGTCTAAATAAACCTTTTGCTTTACTGGCTGGCTGAGAGTCCTGGTGAATCGGCAGGGAGCCCGGGGGTGCAGGGCCTGGCGCCCCCACACTCCGTGACAACTGGTGGTAGCGGTGGGATCAACTGCACCCCGTGGACGGCGCTTCCTGCAGTAAGTGACTGGGGAGCAGTAAAACGAAGGGGCGATTAACCCCTGGGCGAGTGTGGCCAGAGAGCAGGACTTTGCAGTAACAGGGTCCCCCGGGGGATCACAGCGAGTGATCCCAGGGGCGGAGGAGTCTGCAGCTCGACCCTGGCAGAGAGGTGGTGACCTCAAGGACTGGCACACTAGGGGTCCCCCTGGAACCCGTGGGGAGCGGCGAGCACCCCGGCCTGCGAGCGGCCAGCAGGAAGATGTATTCCCAGAAGCGCAAGTGTGAGCTGGTGGAGCAGTGCAAGCAGAGGGGGCTGCACTATGGGAAGCTCACCAAGGCCCAGCTGATTGCCCGGCTGGAGGAGAGAGATCACAGGAATGAACCGGTCCCTGTCTCTGAGGGAAGCAGCCGGGCAGATGCAGCGCAGGCACCAGTGTCTGCCCCCGCTGGGAGTGGTCAGCCGGCCGCTGAGGGCTCCCCGAGACCTCCCACCCCTAGGCATAGGGGGAGGAGGAGGAGGAGCCCAGCTACAGAGGGCACCGTGACCCCCCCGGCCAGCCGGGAATCATCCCGGCAACGCTCAGCCTCCGTGGAACTCAGGCGGCTGGACTTGGAGAGAAAGATCAAACTGATGGAGATGGAGGACCGGCAGAAGCACCGTGAATTCGAGGAAAGGGAGAAGCAACGCGAATACGAGGAAAGGGAGAAGGAGAAGCAACGCGAATACGAGGAAAGGGAGAAGGAGAAGCAACGCGAATACGAGGAAAGGGAGAAGGAGAAGCACCACGAATACGAGGAGAGGGAGAAGGAGAAACAACGCAAACATGAGCTGGACCTGGCCCAGCTGAAAAGCAGGGAGGCCCCGGCTGCGGTGAGTGAGGGGGGGCCCAAGCCTACAAAGAGCTTTGATAAGAGCTTCCTGGCCCGGCGTAAGGAGGGGGAGGACATAGACACCTTCCTGACGGCCTTTGAGAATGCCTGCGAGCTGCACAAGGTTGCCCCTGCAGACAGGATCCAGTGCCTCACCCCCTTACTGGACTCCACCGCCGTGGAGGTGTACAGCCGAATGAAGGGGGCGGAGGCGGGGGACTACAACCTGTTCAAAGAGGCCCTGCTCTGCGAGTTTGGGCTGACCCCAGAGATGTACCGGAAGAGGTTCCGGAGTCAACATAAGACCCGGGAGGTCACATACCTGCAACTGGTCAACCGGGCGCAGGGGTACGCCCGCAAGTGGACGGCTGGGGCCCAAACTAAGGAGGACCTGCTTGACCTATTCGTACTGGAGCACCTGTATGAGCAGTGCCCGTCGGACCTGAAGCGGTGGTTGATGGACCAGAAGCCGGAGAATCCGCAGCATGCAGGCCGGCTGGCCGACGAGTTTGTGAACAGTCGGGCAGGGGATGGCAGGGAGGCGTCTCGAGGGAGCAGGTCTGCCTCAACGCAGAGAGAGAGTCACCATGGGACCTCCCAGAAGGAGCCGAGGGAGGGCCCCCACCAAAGGGAAACATCTGGCGTCAGGTCCAGTCGTCCCCCTCGAGGGGACCCACGAGACATGGGCTGCTATCAATGTGGCCAACCGGGCCACATACGGGCCCAGTGCCCCAAGCTCCGGGACAAACTGAGCAGACCAACCCCACACCGGGTCAACTTGGTGGAGACCCAGCCAGATGAGGGGCAGTGTTCGCAGGAAAAGGGGGCGGGCCGCGTACCCCCTGCGAAGGAGGGAGGGGGGCCCCGGGTTGACCCCTCCGAGGGGCTGGATGCTCCCAGCCCTGAGTTTTGGGTTTACAGGGTGGGCACGGGACTACCTCTCCGGAGCGAGTGCCTTGTTCCCCTGGAGGTAGACGTGAAGGAGGCCACTGGGTACTGGGATACGGGCACAGAGGTGACGCTGGCCCGGCCGGAGGTGGTGGGCTCAGATCGGATGGTGCCCAACACCTACCTGACCCTGAGGGGTGTGATCGGGACCCCATTCAAGGTGCCTGTGGCGAGGGTGCACCTAAAGTGGGGGGACAAGGAGGGCCCCAAGGACGTGGGGGTGCACCCACATTTGCCCACGGAGGTGTTAATGGGGGGGGACCTCGAGGACTGGCCAAGTAACACCCAGGGTACCCTGGCCGTGAACCGTAGTCAGAGTCGATGCAGGGCTCTACACCCTGACCCCGGGGAAAGTACTCTGGCCGAGGCGCCGGACCCTGACCCGGTGGGGAGGGAACGCCCAGGGACACGGCCCAGAGAGGCTGTGGCCCCAGACCCAGCCGGGGAGAGAGAGCAGATCCCCGCCCCTGCCCCAGCGGCTGAGTACCAGGCCGCGGTGCGGGAAGACCCCTCCTTGCGGAGGATAAGGGACCTGGCCAACCTCGGGGGGGGACAGACCATGGGACGAGGTGGCCGGAAAAGGTTCCTGTGGGAGAAGGGGCTCCTGTATCGAGAATGGGCTCCCCCAGGGAGGATGGAGTCAGGGGGGATCAGGAGGCAGCTGGTGGTACCCCAGGAGTATCGCCACCAGCTGCTGTACCGGGCCCATGACATTCCCCCCTCAGGGCACCAGGGAGCCTGGCGTACCCAGCAGAGGCTGCTACAGAACTATTACTGGCCTGGGGTCTTTGCCCATGTCCGGCAGCACTGCCGCTCCTGTAACTTCTGCCAGAGGGGGAGGAAGGCCCGGGACAGGGGGAAGATGGCTGTAAGGCCCTTGCCCCGCCCCGAGGAGCCTGTCCAGAAGGGGGCCAGGGTCAAAAGGGGGGCTCTGAGCCGAGAGAGCCCGAATCACAGCCCCCCAGACTGGAACGTGGGGAGAAGGCCCCAGCCCCGCGTGCACCCCAGGGATATTGGGGTGGGGAAAGGGCGCGGGCGGCATAAGGCTTCCCCCCTGCAAACTGCGAGTGCCCTCGAGTCCGCCCAACCTACAGGGGGGCAGGAAACTGGAATGACCTGGGGTGACTCTTCCCCCAGAACGGGGGGGACCCTGGGGCAGCCATGGGAATGTAGGTGGGTTCGAACTTCCCCAGGTCACTGGCTAGAGTGACCCCGCTCAGTTCGGTCTCGAAGGGGGGAGAGGTGTGATGGAGCAGGGACTGTCTATGTGGGGGAGGGGAGCGCCAGGAATTTTAGGTAGGAAGCAGGTATTCAGAGCAGGTATTCAGACTGTAAGATGAGCTAGGCCTCGGGGAGGGGAGATGACACCTCTGGCCAGGGGGGAGACAAAGAGGAGGAGCTGAGGAGAGAGGAGGGGCCGGAGGTGGGTTGGCAGATGGGAGTTGGCTGGAGAACAGAGGGGAGGCAGGGAGACCGGGCTCTGATCCCCGAGGGGGGGGGCTGGGAGGCCCCAAGATGGACTTAACCGGGGAAATCCGGTTATCTGTGCCTGCAAGACCTGTGTTGGACTGTGTTCCTGTCGTCTAAATAAACCTTCTGCTTTACTGGCTGGCTGAGAGTCCTGATGAATCGGCAGGGAGCCCGGGGGTGCAGGGCCTGACTCCCCTACACTCCGTGACAGGCCCCGGCAGGGATGACTAAAAAAAAAAACATGTAAAAAAAAACCTTTCATTTCTTAGCAACCGGTTCCCTGTAAAAAGTTCTGCTTTAAGGGATGTGCCACAGTATGTATTTTTTGTACCAATAGGGTTACCATACGTCCGTATTTTAAAAAATTCCTCCCGGATGGCGATTTAAGAACCAAAAAGCTGGACATGTCTGGGAAAATACAGATGTACGTTAACCCGACCTAAAGTTCTTTTTTAAAAAGATGAGCCTGAACTAGAACTGAGCTCCGTTTCACGTGTGTGGATCCCCGCCACTCCCTGGGGGTGTGCTAGGGTGTCCAGATGTCCAGATTTTATAGGGACAGTCCCGATTTGGGGTTCTTTTTCTTATATAGGCTCCTGTTACCCCCCACCCCTGTTCCAATTTTTCACATTTGCTCTCTGGACACCCTAGGGTGTGCCCATGTGTGGGTCCCAGCTGCTCCCTGCCCCCCCTCATTGAAGCAGGGTTACTGCCCTGGGAACTGCAGGGCAGCAGTGGACATGGGGCTGGCTGGAGGCAGGGCAGGGGCTGATTGGAGGTAGGGTCTGGCTGCAAGCAGGGCAAGGGGTGCGGGGCTGGCTGGAGGCAGGGGTGTGTGGGGTGGGCTGACTGGCTTCAGGCAGGGCTGCAGGGGTGTGTGGCAAGGGTTGGCAGCGCTGGAGACGGAGGAGTGCGGGACTGGCTGGCTTCAGGCAGGGGCGTGCGGCAGGGGTTGTCTGGAGACAGGGCAGGAGGTGCGGGGCTGGTGCGGGCAGGGGCTGGCTGCAGGCAGGGCAGGGAGTGCGGGGCTGGGTGCAGGCAGGGGCTGGGTGCAGGCAGGGGGTGCGGGTACAGGGGGTACCGCCCACCCTGTACGGTAAGTGCCTCCTCCTCCTCCCTCCCCCACCAGGGTAGCAGCAGCAGCAGCCCGGGGCTCGGGGGCTATTTAAAGGGCCCAGGGCTCCCCTGCTTCTACAGCCCCGGCCCTTTAAATAGCCATGGGAGCCTTGGCAAAGCAGTGGGGTTCCAGGGGCTATTTAAAGGGCTGGGGCAGTAGAAGCAAGGGGAGCCACGGACTTTTTAAATAGCCCCCAGGGCTCTAGCAGTGGGGCTCTGGTGGCAATTTAAAGGGCCTGAGGCTCCAGTCCCTGCTGGGAGCCCCAGGCCCTTTAAATTGCCCCCTGGGGAAGCTGGGCCACCCCGGTACAGCGCACTGTCAGGGCTTGTGTGCGGGGCCCTCTTAGGCGCGGGGCCCGATTCGGGGGAATTGGTTGAATTGGCCTAAAGCCGGCCCTGTCCCTTCCACCCCTGATATGATTAGATGCTCTAATGGTCTCTTCTGGCCATAATTTCTGAAAAACTGAGTGTAGCATTTGGAGCAGCTCAAACCTGCAAAGTGCCTGGCCAGGGGCAGGACATTAGGACCAACAAGGACCTGAGTCTCCTCCCTGTCAATAACCCCCTGCTGAGCCAATCAGGATAGAGACTGAGGACGGGAGGCTGAGGGTTCTCACCAGAGAGCCCAAAGGATGGCCCAGGTCACTGGTGGGATCACTGCCCGAGTACTATTTCAGCCCCACATTTTTGGGTGGACCTCCCACAGTGGGAGCTGCAGAGCACTCCCCCGCAACACACACACACACACACACACACACACACCTCCTGGTGTTGGGAGGGGAACAGGAGAAAAGACAAAAGAAGCAAGAGATAAAGAGAAAGGAGGGAGGGATGGAGGAAAAGGTAAAACAAAAAGGACAAACCCCAATGTCCCCAGTGATTCTAAGGGACAAAA